>NW_020664373.1:19890310-19900609 GCF_002925995.2 Terrapene triunguis
GCAGGAAGAATAAAGTTTTGTTACCCTGATTCTGTGAATCAAGGCCAGTGGAACTGTTGTATGACAGAAGGACTGAGTGAATCCGTCACCATTACCTAAGTAGCATTTGCTTGTCAAGGGGCATGGGTTACAAAACCCAGTGAATTGAGAGAGGTTGGGGGCAGGTATTGGTACCTGGTGGTGTGGGGCCCCTGCGTGAGCCTGAAACACCAATTGCACCTCCTCCTCTCTCCACTGTTGAATGTCAGAGCTAACTTTGATTCCCTTAGGAGTCTAGTTACAGGCTGCTGAGCTGAGTTCACTTTGGGCCACTAGTGCACCAGCACTGGGGCTCCCCTACTATGAGCTGAAATCACTGAGGCTGTGTTAACTAGTGGGGGAGCCTGAATTGCTAAGCGGTTGGCGGAGCAGTTTGCCAAGTGGAGCCTCGCGGGGACGGTTGGAGCGGAGCGGAGCAGAGTGGAGCTGAGCGGCTCACAGGTCGGTGAGCGGAGCGGAGCAGAGCAGCTGGAGGAGCAGCTGGCAGAGCGGAGCCTTGCGGGGACGGTCGGAGCGGAGTGGAGCCGGGCGGCTCACAGGTCGGTGAGCAGAGCAGAGCAGTTCGTGGGACGGCAGGAGCGGCTCACGGGACAGCAGGTGGAGTGGAGCGGCTCGTGGTGAAGGCTGCGGCGGAACCCCACGGAGAGGCGGCCGGTTGGTCTCGGATCACGTAAGGTGCCCCTTAACACCCTGCGCCCCTCCCCCCTGAACTCTGGGGCTGCACTGACCAGGGACAGAGACTTTGGGGGGTTGTTGGACTTTTGGGACTTTGGTGATTCTTGGGTTGCTGGACCCGAGAGACTTTGGGGTTGTTGGACTTTTGGGACTTTGGTTGCGGGTTTCAAGAACCAACGGGAAAGGACACGGCCCAATTTGCTGGGGTGGGTCTTCACTCATGGTTTGGTCTATGAACTCTAGTTGTGGTGTTTTCCCAATTTAATGCTATGTCGTTTACCTCATGTTATTAAACATTTTTCTGCTACACCGAGGCTCTGTGCTTGCGAGAGGGGAAGTATTGCCTCTTCGAGGCGCCCAGGGGTGTGTGTAAGATTTTCCCAGGTCACTAGGTGGGGGCTCGAGCTGGTTCTGTGTCACGCTGTTGGGAAGGGACCCCTATGTACTGAACCCGGCCCTTGCTGCTATCACTTGGCCTGGCAGAAGGGTTACATATATGTAAACTTTGGCGCGTACACATGATGTAAAGATCTGTCCTTCCTAATGGAGACACAAAGTGGATGAGGTAGTATCTTTTGTTAAAACAACTTCTGTTGGTGAAAGAGACAAGCTTTCAAGCTACACTAAACGCTTCTTTAGGTCTAGGCCCACAGTAAGTACTGCTGACAAAATACAGTACAGGATAGCTTATAAAATCCTCAAGGTCTAAGTTTCAAGATGTTTCAGCTCTGACATTACTAATTTACAGGATTAAACAATAGAGCTAGGAGCAACTTGTGTGAAATGGAGGCAAATTACTCCTAAAACCATGAAATGTACCACAGTGGGTGCGATATAGTTAATGGTATAAATACATGAATATACAGAGTCTGCGGACTATTTGGATGCTTTGGGGAGACTTATGTGCAGTGGCCTGTGAATAGCATGCTGTGTGTGATCAGTACCACCATGCTTCCAGAGTTATGCTTCAATTTACCCTCCATCTGCAAAAGTGGCAATAATGATAATGGCATTGCAGCAACAGACACTCAAGGAGGCAAATATTGTGAAATCATTCCTGGATATTCAGCTGTCTGTTAATGACATAAGTTCCTGGAGGGTCCATGCACTTGTGGATAAATGTAAGTACAGTAGGGGTAGTTTAGTTGGTATTTCTGTAGCTGTATAGCTCCTGTCTTATATAAGGGCACAATGGATCTTGCTGTACCAAAGTAATTTATTTGCATAGCCATTATATACTACAGTGTTGGGAGGTAGAGAAAACCTTTAGATTAAATGTCTTTTTTTAAAAGAGAGAGAGAGAGAGAGAGAGAGAGAGAGAACACAAGCTTTACAGAGCTGGAAAGATTAAGTTGTTATCACATGGAAAGACAGGATGAACAAAGAAATTAAGATAAGTCAAGGTGAAGAACATCTTCAAGAGGGTGAAAAAAAGCCAGAATAGACTGCCTGTGCTACAACAAAGTAGAGAAGATTCATTAAAACCCAAAGCTGGCAGGTGGAACAAAGACACTGTCAACAAAGAAGCCACAAGAACTGGGAGCCTTTGCAAGACCCTGTACAGTCATGTATGGTTCAGCAGAATGTTTGCAGCCATGGTGAGTGAAGCTTTTGTGTTGTACTGGACAGACTGAGAGTTAAGGATGATTAAAGAAAAGGAGATTAAAAGGAATAAATGTGTGAAGATGAGGAATAGCTGTGCCAGACATAATATGAAAAGGGGAGGGGAGCAGCGAAATGAGACTTCTTTGCCTAGAAAAGAGTTTTTAATTTTATACAAAATTTGAAGCAAAAATAAGACGTTTTGTTTTTTCTTGCAAACGTAAGTGCAGAGAATGTGTTATTCTAGTACTACTTAACTATATTCCTCTTTTAGATATTACTATGGTGGGTACCACAGAAACACCTAGAGAGAGAGAGATTTTGGGGATGGAGGGAGTGGAGTCAGTAAAAATGTATTTATTTTTCTACAGACATTACAGCCCAGGGCATTCCAATCCATGTTTCCTTCTCTGATTGGGAGTCTGCACTATGCTGCTCTGTTCAGAGCTCATTATTGTTTATAGTGATGTGTACTAGCACCACTGTAGTTGGAAGTTTCCATGATAAATTCCTGTTTTATTTTTAGGGGTTTATAAGTCATGTGTAAAAGTCCACTTTGGCCTGAAATATGTCCCAACCACCTAACACCCACTTATCTGAACTGGCAGTAATAGGTGATAGATATGGAGGGGAGAAGCAGCACTTTGAATAATTCAAGGTGATTACCCACTGTGAAAAAAATCGTTCTCTTCATGAGCATGTCATCAGAATGGCCATCTGCATTTGCACCTGGCAATGTTAGGCTAAATCTCAGCATCACCCTGTATCAATAAACAGAGGCCAGTCCCGTTCTCACCACCCCTGCCCTTATCAAAAAACCATGGGTTTAAAACCATGCTGTATAAGAAGTGAATTCAGTATTTTTTAACGATCACCTATGCCTGCTTAGCCAGAACATGTTAGTTGTTAGGGTGCTAGATGGCTTGAGGGATAACTAATGGTATATAGCTCCTTTTTATCTCTAGTTCACCAAAGTGAAAGTAGCTCCATTTGGAACCTGTTACCATATGATGGCTTTTAGAACTCTATGTGAATTGACTATGTGGGTTTAGTTGTGTTCTTAGCAGGTGGGCATGTACATCACAAAGCCATTGATGCTAATGGAATTTTGTCTGGGGTAAAGTCCTCAGGACTTGGCCCAGTAATAAATAGTAACAAAATTATTTTCCTAACTGAGATTTATGCAGACTCTACCTGAGATCCAATATCCTCTCCTCTCCCATTAGCTAGTGCCATGAGGAGCAGCCCTTGCACTCAGGCCATGGGAGTCTATGAGAGTTGAGGGCATCTAGCAAGCATCACCTCACAAGATCAGGCATTAAATGGTGAGGCTCCATACTGGCCTTTCTCCTGAAAGAGTATTTTTCACCCACTTATCACACATTGGGAAAGTGCCAGCTATTCAACGATAACAACATGAAAATACAGAAATGTTATTAGTGGAGAAAATAACCAGTTCTGGAGATAAAGTAGACATCTTTTCTCCTTGTGAGGCATTTTTCATAATCCACTTCCTACCTAACCAGAGCACTGCAGAAAATAATGTAGAAAATAACATTACAGTAGATATAATCCTAACTTAACTTGAATTTATGTTAGGGCTGTCAAGCGATTAAAAAAATTAATCACGATTAAAAAAATGTGTCATGATTAATCATGCGATTAATTGCACCGTTAAACAATAGTAGAATACCATTTATTTAAATATTTTTGGATGTTTTCTACATTTTCAAATATATTGCTTTCAATTACAACACAGAATACAAAGTGTACAGTGCTCACTTTATTTTTATTTTTGATTACAAATATTTGCACTGTAAAAAACAAAAGAAATAGTATTTTTCAATTCACCTAATACAACTACTTTAATGTAATCTCTTTATCATAGAAGTTGAACTTACAAATGTAGAATTACGTACAAAAAAATAACTGCATTCAAAAATAAAACAATGTAAAACTTTAGAGCCTACAAGTCCATTCAGTCCTATTTCTTGTTCAGCCAATCATTCAAACAAGTTTATTTACATTTGCAGGAGATAATGCTGCCCGCTTCTTATTCACAATGTCACCATAAAGTGAGAAATGGTACTGTTGCAGCCGGCATCACAAAATATTTACAAGCCAGATGCGCTAAAGATTCATATGTCCCTTCATGCTTCAACCACCATTCCAGAGGATATGCATCCATGTTGATGACGGGTTCTGCTCAATAACAATCCAAAGTAGTGTGGACCGACGCATGTTCATTTTTATCATCTGAGTCAGATGTCACCAGCAGAAGGCTGATTTTCTTTTATGGTGGTTTGGATTCTGTAGTTTCCACATTGGAGTGTTGTTCTTTTAAGACTTCTGAAAGCATGCTCCACACCTTGTCCCTCTCAGATTTTGGAAGGCATTATACATTCTTAAACCTTGGGTCAAGTGCTGTAGCTATCTTTAGAAATCTCACATTAGTACCTTCTTTGCGTTTTGTCAAATCTGTAGCGAAAGTGTAATTAAAATGAACGACATGCTGAGTCATCATCCGAGACTACTATAACATGAAATATATGGCAGAATGCGGGTAAAACAGAGCTGGAGACATACAATTCTCCCCCGAGGAGTTCAGTCACAAATTTAATTACCACATTATTTTTTAACGAGCGTCATCAGCATGTCCTCTGGAATGGTGGCTGAAGCATGAAGGGACATACAAATGTTTAGCATATCTGGCATGTAAATACCTTGCAATGCCAGCTACAAAAGTCCCATGTAAATGCCTGTTCTCACTTTATGGTGACATTGTAAATAAGAAGTGAGCAGCATTATCTCCTGTAAATGTAAACAAACTTGTTTGTCTTAGCAATTGGCTGAACAAGAAGTAAGACTAAGTGGACTTGTAGGCTCTGAAGTTTTGTTTTTGAGTGCAGTTATGTAACAAAAAAAAATCTACATTTGTAAGTTGCACTTTCATGATAAAGAGATTGCACTACAGTAATTGTATGAGGTGAATTGAAAAATACTGTTTTTTGTTTATCATTTTTACAGTGCAAATATTTGTCATCAAAAATAAAAATAAAGTGAGCACTGTACACTTTGTATTCTGTGTTGTAATTGAAATCAATATATTTGAAAATGTAGAAAAAATCCAAAAACATTTAAAAAAATTCAGTTAGTATTCTATTGTTTAACAGTGCAATTAAAACTGTGATTAATCACTATTAATTTTTTTAATCGTGATTAATTTTTTTAGTTAATCGCGTGAGTTAACTGCGA
The DNA here is from genome assembly GCF_002925995.2 of Terrapene triunguis. Taxonomy (NCBI): domain Eukaryota; kingdom Metazoa; phylum Chordata; order Testudines; family Emydidae; genus Terrapene; species Terrapene triunguis. The sequence goes on from NW_020664373.1 coordinate 19,895,882, forward strand.
TTAATTGACAGCCCTAATTTATATCCATAATTAAGGTGCGACAAACCCCAGTTACAATGTCCATCTCTCACTTTCTCCCCTTTTCTCTCTCCCTTCCACTCTTTTTTCCAATAGTTCTTTTTATTCATTTGATTTACTTAACAAGAAAATGCACTGGAAATGTACAGGAGTAATTCAGTTAAAAGTTGGTATTTTATGTACTTGCTGAACATTATTAGATTATTATTGATGTCTGTTTTAATAGGAGCACACCACCAATGGTTTAATTTGTGAATTTTGTTGTGTGGTTTTGCTAGCATCTTACCTCTATTTATATACATTATGAACTCTTGCCCTGTAATTCCCTGTTTACTTAGCGTGCTGATTAAGTAGAATCATAGAAATGTAGGACTGGAAGAGACCTCGAGAGGTCATCTAATCCATCCCTTGCACAGAGGCAAGACTAATTAAATCTAGACCATCCCTAGCAGATGATTTGTCTGACCTGTACTTAAAATCCTCCAGCGATGGCAATTCCACAACCTCCATTTAAAGCCTATTCAAGATCTTCACTACCCTTACAATTAGAATTTTTTTTCCTGATATCTAATGCAAATCTCCCTTGCTGGAAATCTTCCTTGCCCATTACTACTTATCCTACCTTCAGTGGACATGGAGAACAATTGATTCCCCTTCCTCTTTATAACAGTCCTTAACACATTTGAAGAATTATCAGGTTCCCCTCTCAGTCTTTTTTTCTCTCAAGATTAAATATGCCCAGTTTCTTTTAAACCTTTCCTTATAGGTCAGGTTTTCTAAACCTTTTAACATATTTATTTCTCTCCACTGGACTCGCTCCAGTTTGTCCACATCTTTCATACGCACGACACATCCAGCTGAGGCTCACCAGTGCTGAGTAGAGCAGGACAACTACCTCCTGTGTCTTACTTACAACATTCCTGTTAATACACCTCAGAATTTTAGCCTTTTTAAAAATTGCATCACATTATTGACTCATATTCAGTTTGTGATCCACTATAACACCCAGATCCTTTTCAGCAGTACTACCACCTAGCCACTTATTCCCCATTTTGTACTTGTGCATTTGATTTTTCCTTCCTAAGTGCAGCACTTTGCACTTGTCTTTATTGAGTTTCATCTTGTTGAATTCTCCAATGTATCAAGGTGGTTTTGAATTCTAATCCTGTCCTCCAAAGTGCTTGCAATGCCTCCCAGCTTGGTGTCCTCTGCAAATGTTATAAGCATACTCTCCACTCCATTATTCAAGTCATTAATGAAAATATTGAATAGTACCAGATCTAAGACGGACCCCTGCGGGACCCCACTAGATACACCCTCCCAATTTGACAGTGCTGAAAATAATAGTGTGGACGTTGCAGCTCTCAAGCCCACCTGACCTCTAGGTTTGAACTTGGGAGAATCTTCACCGCAGCCACAACATCCACACTACTATTTTCAGTGCGCTACCTCAAGTCCTGCTAAATGAGTCTGTCTACCCAGCCTGGGAGGCTTGAACCAGATTTAGAAGTATGGAGTTAAAGATGAAAGATTTTTTTAGAACAGGAAAATTATGTATCATCATGCAAATTTCCTTGATTTCCTGTGAAATCCCTCTTTGAAAGACTAATAATTTTCACTGGTCTTCCCTGTATATTTTTAAAACCACACAGACTGTCATATTATGTTTTTATTCTTCTGAAACTGTTTTATCTTCTCTCTTTACCAAAATATCCATTTAATCTTTCACCCCTTTTTTTTTTTTTTTACTCCTATGGCCTTTTCTTTCATTTTCCGCTCTTACACGTTGATAGCTTAAACTAGTTTATTCCATCATACCTGAACCTTTGGCATGGGCTGACATGACATTTTAAAAACAATGCTACTTGCTTGTGGAAAAAATATATTTTTCCATTCACAATACTAGTAGACCCATCATTAAACAATGCCATACAGCAGTCAGGTATACTATCTCCTCTCTCCTCAGAAGAAGTTAAAAGGAAGTTTTCTAAATGGTCTTTAATTATGAATCCCATTTATTGAAAATAAAGTGGGATTATTTTTAATGAACAAGCTTAAAATGTGATTTGTCCTCAAACCTGATATGCAATGTGCAAATCACTGTGGATTATAGCACACTACTGACTGCACTTGTTGGAGCATTTACTGGAGCATAAATTATAAACTAAAGTTAGGAATACTTTAGTTGTGCCCTCGAATTCCAGGATGAGGTATTGAATACAGCCCTGAAATTTGATATCCCTGAAACCCTAAATGTCTGATACTAGAAGAGAGTATTTGGGAATATTAAACAGATAACTTGGGAATCTTAAATGGTTCACAGAAAAAGTTCCTTTTGATGAGAAACAGCTGCTAAGAGGATGTCACTGCAAAAATGGAAGTCATCCATGAACATTTATGTTCTGAATATATTCACTGGGCAAGGCATATTTAGAAAATTTTAACTGAAGTTTTAGTGTAAATATTTTTAACTGTTTTAAAATTGTTCTACTCTATGGATAGATCTAAAATATCACACATACACTTACATTTTAAAACAAACAAAAATATGATTCATATTACTCTCGTGCCTACAAGAGCTAATTTTGTACCAGGACTCCATTGTGCTAGGCTCTGTACAAAAAAGAACAAAAAAATGGCCTCAGCTCCAGGGAGCTTACCATTAAAGTGTGGAAAGCAGCATTTCCTTTGGTTATTTTTGAAAATTTGAGTTCAGGGATCTGTTTTTCCTCCTGCAAAAGTGAATGTTGCCCCACAAACACTGACTACACTGCTGAAGAATGTTCTTCTTAGGCATTAGTATTATCAACCACTTTTGTCTATACAAGATGTTTATTTTTATGTTTGCATTGTAAACATTTTAATAATATTTTTAAAAGTTTTTCAGTTCATTAGCTTTAAAGACAAATTAGATGAATGAATATATAGTCATTCTTTGTACACCGAATATAATATGACCTAACTATATGAAATATGACCTAACTATATAGAATTATTTCAGGATAATTATCAGTAAGATTATTGTCAGTGTCTATTTCTGTTCCTCAGTCTCTCACCTTTCCTTTTAAAAAATAATATGAAAAAGAAAAACAGCAAAGTCAGAAAGCACACCCACATAGTTGGCATTAGAAGAACGCACTTTGTTTCTGCACCTCTTTTCTATTTTGGCTGGAACGTGACTCAACCACTTATTTTGGGTTTTGGATGTTCTGACTTAAGGAAGCTGGTGAAGAGAACATTCAGCGGGAAAAGATGTTCAATTAATTAAAAAGCCTCCATTGAGGGTGTATCCACTGTGCCCTTAGATGTTCTGCTTTTAAAGAAATCATCCACTTGTAATGTTGGTCAAAATGATTTTTTGGGAGCTGGCATTTGAGAAGCTTGTTGAGAAAATTTTAAGTGATGAAGTAGCCCCAGAAAGGAATGTCGAAGTGAACGGGAGATTTTTGATGTGAAGCCCTAGCCTCCTAATTGTTATTATGCTTACAAGGACATTCAGTAAAAAGAAAAATGAATGCCTTGCTCAACACCTGCTGTAAGAGGTACTCTGCAACTCTGCAGCTTACTTAAATCATTCTTCCTGAAACAAACTGCCAAAAGAGCCTTAGCCCGTTTAATTCCCAAATACCAGTAATTAAAGTGAGTCACATCATCAGAGTTTGGCAGGGCTACAGCCTTCTTTTCCCTTTTCATCGTCACATAAATTTCAGTGAAGGTCAGATTTGTTGGGGCGAGGAGGAGAACCTGCCTGCTTTGTGCTCACGGGAGGTTAAAATATGACTTGTTCACAGTGTCCCTCATAGTTCAGAACTTAATGGTCCTTGACGGGGATAACCTAGAAGTTAATTTTACTCTGTGTCCCAAAAGCAGTCATTGTCACTACAATCCTTCTTTCAGACTGAAGGGTACCTTTACCACCTGATCAGACTTTCAATAGCCATTGATGGGCAATATCACCACCCAAGAGCCACAGAAATGTCTGGTTATTGATCTGCCGTTGCTAGCATTGTCAGATTTAAGACAGAAGAAATCGGTCTTTGCCTTCGAGTGCAATCCACTTTTTATAAAACTACTCTGAGAGGTATGTTACCTGCTTTTTAATGCCATCTTATGCTGTTTACACATATTACATATAAAAACTACCATAGAAGAATGTTACGGTTGCCCACTTAAGCACTCTACAGCTAGGAAGTGACAGAAGACTTGATTCTTTTTCTTCCTCACTGTCTGGGGGCCAGAACAGGGAAACAGTTGTCCAGCTCTCAGGTCTAGTGTCCAGAACCACAGTGGCCCTGGGTAGTCAGGGGCAACAATTACAGGAAAAGTCCCGTTCCGCCCTGAGACAGAGCATGCTGGCTCACTATGTGGGGGATGATTCATGCACAGTCCAATCAGCATGTAGGAGTTATGAGGGGATGGGAGCACACTTAGTGCATGCTCAGGGTACAGAATCTTAAGAGAATTTAGCAACCAAACTCTACAAGCAGGGCCGGCTCTAGGATTTTTGCCGCCCTAGGCAAAAACAATTTTGGCCGCCCCCCCCCCCCGTTTTTTAATTACCCCCCCGCCCCAACTCCGCCCCTTCCCCAAATCCCCAGCCCTGCCTCCTCCCCCAGGCTCTCAAGCCTGGGAAGGAGGGGGAGCAGCGGCGCGCGAAACGGCCGCTCGGGATCTCCCCCGCCCTCCCAGGTTTGAGAGCCTGGGAGGGAG
>NW_020664373.1:19915609-19929919 GCF_002925995.2 Terrapene triunguis
TTGAGTCTTGGATACCTGAATTTATTCTGTTTTTCTTTTAGTTAATTTAATATAGCAGTCAGGAAAGAGGCCCCATTGTGCTAGGCATTATCCAAACACATGGAACCTGGCTCAAGGGGCTGAGAGCTTTTCTTGACTAGGGAAAAAAGTAGGATTGTTTCCAGAGGTTGGCTAACAAACATGGTAACTAATGTAGTAAAATCCTAGCGAAGACAAGGTAGTTTGTAGTTTTCACATGAGTTAGCATCGTCAAGGTAAATATTAATGTGTGAAAGCTACTAACTGCCTTGTCCTCACTAGGATTTTACAATGTGTTAGTTACCATGTGTTAGCTAGTATGGTAAAAAAGATCTCTTTTTTTTCTAGTGTGGACACACATTCAGACGAAATTGTGTCTTATCCACAACACTGTTCACTGTGTTTACCATATCATTAACATGGGCATGACTATGCATATGAAGTGATCTGTGGGAGTGACTATGCTAATGTTTGTGTTTAAGTTACTGAGCATGCCCAGTGTGCACTTACAAGTTTCCCGAAGCCAGAGATGTCTGACTGGCTCCACAGTTGCAAAACTCTCGAATTTTTCTTGAACATCAAATGAAAGCATTTGTGGGGAGATGCATTCAAAGTCTTCTGGAGAGGTCCACAGTTACTCTCTCCCCTTTTCCAAGTACCTCAAAAATGTCAGGCAAAATCATTGACAGGCCAGACTGATACCTATTTATCACTTCCTACTAGCTGTTCAGACCATTGTTTAGTGGACCAGAACCTAGCAGTCTTCCATATGATTTTCTGGAAGTTGTTTGTAAATATGAGCCATATATAAAAAGATTAGAAGGGAAACTCTGCTCCGAAGAATTCTCTGATGATTACAAGTTAGCCGACCAGCAATCATTTTTAAAGATTTCAGAAACAGGCCTGAAAATCCTGCTTTCATGCTGGAAAAAGACAAGTAGCCAGTCAAATGATAAAGTTGATAGAAACTTTGCTCTGTGGGCTTAATCAGAACCAAGAGTTGCATCGCTAATCACTGACTACATAACCAAAAACACAGACCATGGTAACCATTAAATCATATTCATTGGCTTTGGCCTCTTTTCCCTGGGTAACCAAATCAGGGAGAATAACAAGCTAGTCACAGCTGTCTCCCTATCAATATCTGTCAAAGCAAAATATTGTTTCCTTTTGGGGTGTCAGTGCTTTACTAAGCTATTAAGCCTTAAGTGGTAACGCCTCCTGCAGTATCAGAAACGTCATGACAGAACTGGTAGGTGTGCTAGTTTATTCTGGTCACATCTGGAGTGTCACAGCTGTCTCTTGAGAATCAATGAGCCTTGGATGAGAAAAACTCTAAAGGCTATGAATTTCTCTTGACAGGGAGACAGACTGTAACCCAATTCTTCTGACTATATTTCCATAGACAAACAAGAGTATGTGTCTCCTGATGTCTGAAAGGTCTAGTGCTAGAAGAAATGGCAAAGACACTTTGTGACAGCACAGGTCCCTAAAAACCAGTCAAATCTAATAGAATTAAGGTCTTAGTCTCACAGGACACTAAGATGCTTTTAAATATAAGACCTTCTCTGTCAGCAGAGCTGATACTTCAGCTAACAAGCATGATGACATAGCCACAATACTTTTTTTACAGCCCATCAGTCAGTAAACAGAATCTTAACCAAGCATTTACAATAAACCCTCAGATGGGCACAAGCAATAGGCAGCTGCAAGTGTCGGGTACCAGAAAGTATTACCTTCCCAGGCGGAAAAACAATGTGGCTTTATTTCCCAGTTTGTAGAGACTTTGCCTTTTGATTTTAAGAACAGGCAATGCTGTTTATTTGAGGGGGGAATAAAGACTCGTTCCCCCATCAGATTCCATAAACTTGCGTATGCCTGTGGATTATCTTTCCCACTTTTTTGCAAAAGTGTTACATCTTGTTTAAGTGAAGGCAATCTTCCATCTTTTCTCTCATCCCTCCCAGGAAGACAGAGTCTGTAAAATACTGAGATCCTACATCAGAATCTGAAACAAAATGTTAGGTTCCTTCTGCTTTGATTATTTTCTCAGATGTCTCCTTTGATGGCTTTGTGTCCACTGTGGCTTTCTGACATGGATTTTTAACTTTGGGGACTAAAATGTTGTTATGGGTCTTATGTTCCTGGACAAAATATTAAGTTGAATTCTTCCTTTCATGCATTGTCTCCCTTACAGATTTCATGTTCCTGAAACAAAAACTTCTGTATTCCTGAAACAAAAACACTCCGATATTCCCACAATAAATTATAATGATGCTCTATAACAGGGGTCGGCAACCTCTGGCACGCGGCTCGCCAGGGTAAGCACCCTGGCGGGCCGGGCCAGTTTGTTTACCTGCCGCATCGGCAGGTTCGGCCGATTGCGGCTCCCACTGGCCGCGGTCCGCCGTCCCAGGCCAATGGGGGCGGTGGGAAGCTGCAGCCAGCACATCCCTCGCCTGCGCCGCTTCCCGCAGCCCCCATTGTCCTGGGACGGCGAACCACGGCCAGTGGGAGCAGCAATCGGCCGAACCTGCCGATGCGGCAGGTAAACAAACTGGCCCGGCCCGCCAGGGCGCTTACCCTGGCGAGCCGCGTGCCAGAGGTTGCTGACCCCTGCTCTATAATAATCTCTTACACTCCACACAAAAAACGTGATCACCATATTTTGGGGGGGAAAGCTCCCTTTTGAACAGTTCTGATTTCCTATGACTGCTAATATTAGCTGTGAATAAGGATACAGTTTTGTCACGGAGGTCCATTTGGGCATTTTTCAGAGACCTTTCCCCATCAAAAGTCCTACCAGTTATATGGGCACTTGGTTGCCAAGTGTTTTAAAACAGACTGTAGAGGTCTGATGTGTTTATGAAGGTTGAGTACAGCTAGATAGCAGGTCAGGGTTTATCTTCAAACCCGCTCTGCTCCATTGACTTGTACCTGGTGCAGTAGTTCATTGTGGGCAACAAAAGTTTGCAAGCTGTCCTCCGCCCAGCAGCTCTGTTCTAAGAGTCAGCTAACTCTGGGGCACAGCCAGCGGCGGGTCCAGGCACCAGCACTCCAAGCACGTGCCTGGGGTGGCAAGCCACGGGGGGTGCCCTGCCAGTCCCTGTGAGGGCGGCAGTCAGGCAGCCTTCGGTGACTTGCCCGCGGGAAGTCCGCCGGTCCCGCGGATTCGGCGGCGGGTATGCCAAAGCCGCGGAACCAGCGGACCTCTCGCAGGCATGCCACCAAATCCGTGGGACCGGGGACCTCCCGCAGGCACGCCGCCTAAGGCAGCCTGCCTGCCGTGCTTGGGGCGGCAAAAAAGCTAGAGCCGCCCCTGGGCACAGCGGCACTCCTCTTGTTTGCCATCTCTTCCTGTGACAAACTCCCTTTTCTGCTTATTTTCTGCAAGTGGGCAGGCTCTGCAGGTGTGCCAGTTTAGTACTGGATGAGCCCACAGGAGCTCATAATCCTTTTCCTGATTGGATTGGAGGTGTGCCCGATCACAGACAGATCCTCGTCCTCATTGATGTCAATGGAGCTATGAAAATTTACAATAGATGAGGATCTGCCCTCATGTTTACATTTCTTGCCGAACTCAGGGCTCTATTTCCAAAATCAAGCTGTTATTATTTATGTATAGGATCTACATTAAAGGGAGGAAGGTTCAGGAAATAGATAGAAGAAGTGATTTTGCACAGCCTGATAATCCCTTAATAGCGGGAAGCCACATGATTTGAAAAGTATATTTCAAAATTTGTAAGGCTTTCTGGTTTTCACACAGATGTAATGCATAACTCCACAGGTTCAGCTACACAATAGACACATTATTCTTTCTTTTTCTATGCACATTTTTATGAGTATGAAGTTAGGTATTTTTTAATAAAGGAGCTGCTCAGTGCAACAAAAATAAGTCTACTCACAGGACTGGAGGCTGGGAACTTGCTGCTTTATTTAGAGTGTATGCATGGGGGGGGTGGGCTCCCAGTGACTCAACGGGACATAAGGGAGGGTAGAGCATGGTTCCATCACAAAATTCTGTGGGTAATCCAGTTAACACTATCATGACCACTTTACTATAGTCTTACTTTTATTTTTTGGAGATGTGATAATAGGAATTAGATCTCAAACTTGTTTATTAAAAGTTGGGACAGTTTCTCCTAGAGAAATTGTTGCTGGAAATCTTGTACCTCTGAAATTGTGATTGAATACAAAGGTGATTTTTGTTGTGGGGCTCTTCATTCAAGGAAGTTGCACAGTGTAGGGCAGTGTTTCCCAAACTTGGGATGCCACTTGTTTAGGGAAAGCCCCTGGCGGGCCGGGCCGGTTTGTTTACCTGCCGTGTCCACAGGTCCGGCCGATTGCGGCTCCCACTGGTCGTGGTTCCAGCAGCTTCCATTGGCCTGGAGCAGCGAACCACAGCCAGTGGGAGCAGCAATCAGCTGGACCTGCGGACATGGCAGGTAAACAAACCGGCCCGGCCCGCCAGGGGCTTTCCCTAAACAAGTGGCATCCCAAGTTTGGGAAACACTGGTGTAGGGGGAAAGCCTTCATTCAAGTTCCCATGTTTGTGGAAATGTTAATATATCTTCATGTTGGTCTCTGATAGTGAGCATATTCAAAAGAGAATATCTTTGCTATTTGCAGACATATTCACATGTTGACAGGATAACTATATTTATTCTTATTAAGGTTGTTAATATTATTTCCTGTTGAGAATATTAAGCATTTGTCATACGCCTGGTGACTGTATCTTCTCTAGTTTAAAATCTGTTATGATAGGAAGAGAAACACGCTCTTTATGGGAGCCCCAAATATCAGGTTTTAGAGTGGAGGTTCTGCTCCTCCTCATCTGAAGTCATGGAGCTTGGCTCACCTCTACTGATACAGAGGGTGCAGTTCATACACTTCGCGTCGTCAGCAGGGGGCATTGACCCCGGCCTGGGAATGCAGTGTTTCTCCTACTGCCCTCCCTGAGGAGTTCATTAGGAGCCCTGATGACAATGAGCATGCAGAAGCTGTGATGAACCAGTGCATCTCCCAGGCACTGTGGCATCACCCACTTTCTAGGCTGCCCAGGCCAGTTTAGACCTGGCAGATTGGAGATTGTGGCCAGCCTGTTTGGTCTTTTTTTTTTTTTTAAGTATTTTTTTCATAAGAAAGAAAACTTCAAAAATGTCATTCAAACCGGTATTCTTTTATGCGCTGGACAAGTTTTAGGTTAATGTGACATTCTCTATTAAATATTATAAAATGTATTGGCCTTGAAAGGTTTGTGACTATGCTTCCTGATTCATGTTACCTTAGTAACTAATAGCACATGGCCTTGTGAGTATTAGTGACCAGGAAAGCTGAAAGCAGTTTAAATGCTCCAAGTGGAAATATGTAATTTTTCAATTATATTAAAGCAGCAGCAGGATCTTCGCTATGAATAACTTGTTGGGGCTTGGGGCATTTCTAAACTAAAACTGTTAGTAGTGGAAGAGAATGTATAATTAGAAGGCATTTGTAAGAAAATGGAACTACACAAAAACAGGAAATGATGCCTGCACTAAATGAGATATACACGAATATAAATATTGGGTTGTTAAAAACATTCACTTCAATGGGACTCCACACATGCATAAGGATTACTCAAAAGTTTAAACATGCCTTTAGTAAGATGCGTTAGAGTCACTACTCTTGTGGGGGGGACACAAAACGCATAGTGCAACAATTGCTACAAAAGAATAAGGAAGAGCACTGGAGAAAGAATCACACATCCAGGATAAAGTGAATGAGCAGGGAGTGCAAAATCTTCCCCAAGCATCTGTCTGTTTAGGAAATATACCAACTGTTATTGTTCTAGTAGCCTTTTTCTAGTTGAGTGAAACTTTTTTTTAACTTGGTTGTTAATATTTTTATATCCTGTAAGATGGTTTGGAATTCTAAATAGGTACTTGCTTGCTCTCCTCCCCTCATAATTGTGGTTAAACAGAGGACAAATATACTGAATAGTAGGTATAAAATGTGCTCTTATTCAGATAAGTCTGTGCTACTCAAGAGGCACTCATTTCTTGAAGAGTTATTTAAATCTTTACTCTCTTTATCTTGAGAGGACTTCATCTGGAGTGGATTTAAACACACTGTGATTGCATGGTCCAGATCCTTACCTTCACTGGTGTTGTGTCTGTTGCAACAGGGAGAGGAGCACAAAGGTAACTTTATGCCACGGTAGTGCTTCCTGGAATCTAGGGCTGGCCAGGGATCAGTTCAGTACCTGGCACAACTTTGAGTAGTCTCAACTCTGATATAATTTGCAGCTTGCTGCAATGGCCTCAGAGGATCGGTTTCAGAGGCCAGGACAGAATACAGTGGCAGTCCAGCGCTTCAGTCATTTTCCCCACACGCACCCATGCCCTTTCTGTTCTAGCCAGGAGGTAGGGTTGTGGAGAGCTGAGGTAGCCACATCTGTGCTATCTGCTCATTCCCTTTAGTCGAGGGGAATTCCCAGCCAACCAACTGATAAGGATTTTGTCCCTTAATGTGCAGCAGAAGTCAGAAAGGTCAGTTAAGTGTTAGGCGGTATTGAGGAGAGGAAAGAACAAATATTACTCCAGTTCATGTATGCATATAAAAGAATGAGGGCTGCTGCTGAGGACACTGGTATTGTTTGGGCAAGAGAAGCTGATAGACTTAGATTTGGCAGGAAATATAGTCATACTGGATACCAGCTTGGATGGAATGAAAAAACTCTCTATGGGCATAAAGGTAGCAGATGCTAAAGTGAGAGTTCATATCAGTAGGCTAAAGATCAAGTCCATGGAGATAGGTGAGAATGATGTCAAGGCTCATGGATAAGTGATTGGTAGAGAAGACTATGACTGAATTGATGACATAGTTTATCTTGGAAGTACAATATCTGTTAATTGCCATCTTACTAAAGAAGTGAAAGCAAGATTGGTAAAGCCAGTGGATCATTTTTCCTGTTTGTCAAACATCTGGAAGAGTAAGAAGATACATCTAAACACTAAAATGAAACTGTACAATGCTGCTGTTCTCCCAACACTACTGTATGCCTTGGAAACACGGTAGGTGGTGGAAGTACACAACAGGAAGCTGAGTGCCTTCCACCAGTGTTGTTTAAGAAGAATCTTGGGAATTTATTGGAGAGATTGTGTAACCATGGAAGCAGTGCACTGCACTGGTCAATAGATATCGACTCAATAATTAGACAGAGATTTGACCATGTCATCAGGCTACCCCATGTCAGAAGCACAAGGTATGTCTTAAGTTGGATTCCACCTGAAGGAAAAAAGAAGATGTAGATGATAAAGAAAGACCTACTGCAGCACGGTCAGAAAGGATGCTGCCACCACGGAGACAACTTTTAATGGAATCGAACATCTTGTTGTGGACAGACAGCAGTGGGGGAAATTGGCTGCCTCATGTGCCACTAGGTACAGGAAATAGTAAACCTAAATAAGTCTTCCAATAGAACATCTACGTTTCTATACTTTAGCACACACAAATAAACACATTCCCCTCTGATCTTTTGTCAGTGATGACTTCTCAGTCTTTATAGTTTGACTATAATATGTAGCATTTGTCCCCTGGACTCTCCAGAGCTTGAGAAGAATGGCAAGGGATCAGCTCTTTACAAAACACTTCAGAGCCTTGTCAGCAATCAATAGTCTGGGGGGGATCAGGGAGTATTGCAGCCCTTCGGTTAGTAGTTGACTGGTCTCCTCAGTTGCTGGTGAAATGGAAATCTGGAAAGTGGTACAGGTATTGGGATCGGTTAATAAAATCTCCATTCCCTGAATGTATAAGGTTCTCATGCTACAGGGCATTATCTTTCCCCCATAAAGCCAGCTAAGTCAGGTAAGAACATGAAAGCCCTCACCTCACTGAGCTCTGCCCCTATTCTCTCTTTAATGGAGTCAAAAATCCCAGTTTAAAGCAGTTAGTTAATAGGTAAATGTAAATCCCATAGGCTCTGTAGCCTCAGATGTCTACACTGCAGTAAAAGACCTGTGGCTGAACCATGTCAGCTGACTCATGCTCAAGGGGATATAAAATTGCAGTGTAGACATTCAGGCTCAGGCTCCAGCCCAAACCCAAATGTCTACACTGCAGCTTTATAGCCCTGGAAGCCCTAGTCAGTTGATACAGGCCAAATGCAGGTGTTTTATTGCAGTGTAGGCATACCCTATTGAGCACAAGTGCTCCCCTTTCAGCTCACTCTCTAGGTCCATAAAACACACTGCAGTGGACCAAACATTATCTTAATGGAGGACTTCCCTTGTAAGTAAAGCTGGAATATCACTTACCTGTATCCAAGGTGGTACAGGTATGGGGACCCAACCTACAGAACAGACAGAGCTCTCAGTAGTGGATCCAACCATTCCTGCTTCCCCTGATTGTCTCTGCTCTCAGAGGGTAATTGGGTGTGATCTGCCAGGTGGATTGCCCACAATGAAACTTTCCTATACAGTTTCAGAAACATCCTGTCTATTAACAGCTATACCCTATTTCTGGATATTTCTGGGCTCTTCTAGCTGAGTTGGCCTGCCCTGCACTCTCTACATCTGGGGAGAGACAGAGTACTCGAGCTAAAATCCGCATCCCTTCCCCACTGTTTCTCTCCCTTTCTTTGAGCCAAACAAAGTAAAATGCTGCAGAATAAAGCGTGTGGCTTACATCTATCTGCACCTTTCTTTGAAAATCTGGCTTTTAACACTTGGCTTTTCTGCTTAGCCTGCATGCTAAATGGGAGGGAATATATATATTAGGAAAGGAGAGGAGTGTATTTCACAGGAAAACATTTGTTATAAAAGGGGAATCCATTTTCTTAAAAAAGGAGGGAAATTATATATTAGGAATAGTCATGCAGAAGCTGTCCTAACCAGAATATAACACTTTGTGGGTAGGGTTAGTTGTTCGAAAATTGTCTCATCTGGGAATAAGCACTTGAAGATATGGGGGGTAGTTGCAGAATACTCATAAAAAGCACTACAGGTTGAATTTTCAAAATATAAATCTTAGTTTTGCAATTTTTTTATTTAATATAAATGGCATTCTTCCCCTCCTCCCCCAATAAATTGCAAACTAAATTTAAATTGGTTATTTCAGCAAAAGCAGACACAGTAAAACATGCTATACATACTTAAGTAAGTAAAGGCAAGGTTTTATTTTTAATATATCTATTAACTGAAAGCAAGTGACTACACCCATCTGCAGAATATTAAGGGTTAAACACAATTTTTGAAATTTAAAAGTCTGTGTGAATATGAATCAGGAAATTTTAATATAGCTTCTTAAATTGAGTCACCTGCTGTGAGTCTAGCAGATTAAAGGCTCAGTCCTGTAGGTTACTGAACCAGAATTGCTTCATTCAGGCTCTTTGATATTCATTTTAAATCTTGAGCTATTGAAAGACCTGACCCAAAGTTCTCTGAAGTCAATGTAAAGCTTCCATTGACTTTACATTGCTCCAGGGATGAAAATTAATTTATCGGGCCTCATTTCATCAAGACACCTACGCATGCACATAACTTTAATTTGACTTCAGTGGGTCTACTCACATGTTTACATTTCTTGAAGAACTGACGGCTCTATTTCCAAAATCAAGTTGTTATTATTTATGTATAGGAATACAGTGCCCACATATCATGGCTCTTGACTGTAACAAAGCTCCACAAGATGACCCCAAGACACATTTAAAGGAATGAGGTGATGATTAACAATAAGTGTCTATGCTATTTCTTAGGAGATGTCATTTTGCAAGGCAGTCCCCCAAACTCAGGTGAGGTGGACAAATATGCAATATTTGTGAAACCCCAAAGGGAAAGAAGGGGAAGCCAATTAAAACCATTAATACTGTAGAACACAAAATGGTAGTGTTATCTAATGATTAAAGAATGGACCTGGCAATCATAACCTAGAACAAGAAGTCAGGAAATCTATATTCTATTCCAAATTTGCCATCAATTTTCTATATAAACATAGGCAAGTCCCTTAACCACTCTGTGCCTTAGTTACCCCATGTGTAAAATGCCACTAATAAATGCTAACTAAATCTTTGTATATCATTGGACAGGAGAACTATGAAATGCAAAGTCTGATTAATATTTGCACTTCTAAACTATCTTTCATTTAAGGAGTTCAAAGCACTGTTAAAAATCTAACAGTTCATAAACTCCTGTCAGGTAGGTGAATGAATATCCCTATTATCCTGGAAAGAGAGGGACAAAGAGGTTAAGTGATTTTCTGAAGGTCACATTCTAAGTCGTGGCAGATCCAGCAACATGACAATCCTCCCTGTGCTCTGAAGAAATTATGATGATGCAGAACAGGGAAAAGTGAAGCAAGATGCTTCAGAGACCTCTAAACTGTGACCTGTAGCTGATCAGTAGCCAGCTACATGACTATGGAGTATGGAATGAAGTTACAAATGTGGTCCTGTTCTCCTCCTCAGTACGGGGTCTAGGCTATGCATAAACTCTCTAACTATGCCCAGTGTCATGCCCACTGTACCAGGAAAACTCATTGGAATTCTGCTCTGTGTTACAATAGGAGTCCAGTTTGGATTACTGTTTGGCTCACCAGTGCAGCAAAGACACTGGGTCTGATTCTCCTCTTTCTTGCCCCACTTTTAACCCGGCATACTTCTGTTGACCCCAATTGTTCTTAATTTAGACCAGTTTCTTTTGCCTTTTGGCCATACTGTGGTCAAATAAAAATGTTCAGGGTTTTGGTCCATGTAACTACATAATAATATCCATGTACTCCAACAGTAATAGTTACTTTTTAAATGAATACTAAATATTATGGGGTTGATACTTCAGTGAGTTAGGGCCTCTTTGCACTACTCAGGCAGTACAAAAGGGATACAATTTAGGGGCAATTTAATGTCCTTCTTTGACAGCTGGACCAGTGTTTTGGATGGGGGAAGCAGTAGACATGCTACTGATATATCTGAACTTGAATAAGGCTTTTGACACAGTCCCACATGACATTCTCATAAGCAAACTAGAGAAATATAGTCTAGATTAAATTACTGAAAAGTGGGTGCACAACTGGTTGAAAGAGCATTCCCAAAGAGTAGTTGTTGATGATTTGCTGTCAAACTGGAAGAATGTGTCAAGTGGGGCCCCACAGGGGTCTGTCTAGGTTCTTGTACCTTTCAATATTTTCATTAATGACTCAGATAATGGAGTGGAGAATATGCTTATAAAGTTTGTCGATATCACCAAACTGGGGGGGGACTGCAAGCACTTTTGAGGACAGGATTCAAAATCAAAATGATCTTGATTAAAGAACTGGTCTGAAATCAACAAGATGAAATTCATTAAAAACAAGCGCAAAGTGCTACACTTAGGAAGGAAAAATCAAATAAACAAATACAAAATTGGAAATAGCTAGCTAAGCAGCAGTACTGCTGAAAAAGTTCTGAGGGTTATAGTGGATCAAAACATTGAATATGAATCAACAAAGAAAAAGGCAAATGTAATTCTGTGATGTATTAACCGGAGTATCATAAGTAGGACACGGGAGGTAATTGTTCTGCTCTACTCAGCACTGGTGGGACCTCAGCTGGAGTACTGTGTCCAGTTTTGGGCACCAATGAACAAATTGGAGCAAATCCAGAAAAGATCAACAAAAATGATAAGAGGTATAGAAACCAAGACTTATGAAGGAAGGTTGAAAGAACTGATCATGTTTTGTCTAGAGAAAGAAAGGCTGAGAGGGGAACATGATAACAGTCTTCCAATACGTAAAAGATTGTTATAAAGAGGACAGTGATAATTTTTTCCCCAAGTTCACCCAGGGTAGGACAAGAAGTAATTGGTTTAGTTTACAGCCAAGAAGATTTAGGTTAAATATGAGGAAAATCGTTCTAACAATGAAGATAGTTAAGAACTAGAACAGGTTACCTAAGAAGGTTGTGGAATACCTGTCATTGGAGGTTTTTAAGAACAAGTTAGGCAAACCCGTGTTAGAAATCATCTAGGTATCTCTACGTCCTTCTTCAGCTCAGGGGGCTAGTCTACATGACCTCCTGAGATCCCTTCCAGACCTATATTTCTATGATTCTATGATCTGGTTGCATAGCCAAACAGAGAACTCCCCTGTCAAAAAGGAACTCCCTGCTGGTGCATTTATGCAAAGGCCAAATCCTGTGCCATCTTCTCCCCACCCCTTCCATGGAAGCATATCAGGGGCTAGAAGGGAAGTCTGCAATAGCTGCCATTTTCTGTTTGATGTTCTGTAGGGTCAATTTGAATTTGTCAGTCTTATTTATTCTATGAGCATTTTTGGTAGTTAATCATGCATTCTCTTCATTATAGACCCTAGCAATATGTGGCATGTTTTCATAATTTATTTGAGATCTATTGCTTATATTTCACACCATAGTCTTGCTGGCTTCTATGAAATTTGACAGTCTGAACCATGATTCGGGAAGGGCTTGATGCATAACTTTTTAAGTTGCTTTACCACAACATCTTTGCACTCCACTGAAACGTTAACGTGATTCAGTGCCATGACTATTTTATTTCTGAATTTGAAGGTCTCTTCTGCAGCACACTAGAAAATAGTCTCTGATGTGCTTCCCTGACTTCAAAGCATATCCAACAAAAGAAAACCAGAGGAAGAAAAAAAACAGGCCATGTATGTGTCTGTCTGCTGAGTTAAGTCTCCTTCATTAAAGCACACAAAGTCAAAGGTCAGAGGATCTGTGTACATTTTAAAAGGTGTTGAAAATGCCTATGATGTCACTGCATGAGTGGGATGCATTTTTTAGAGATAACATGCTGTGGGTCATGCCGCACTGTATTAGTCTCACAGACGTGTGTTCTTTTCTTTGCGATATACAATATATTTTCCTATCTCTTCTCTTGTTCATTCCGATTACCATGTGGGCCAGTAGAGGCAGGTGGGAGGCTAAGTGTATAGTTAGATAATAACAAAATGTACTTTTCTAGTTTTTCAGAATGTCTAATCCTTTTCTGGTGAAGGAAACATGGTGATGAAATTGATTTCATGTTTTTTTCTCTTTTTGTACCTCCCCTCATGTGTTTTTAAATAGAGATGGGCTTGAACAAAACCCTGGATCTAAACATTCCTGAAAGTTGGGGATGTTTGAAATCTAAATACATAATGCACACCCACATTCGAACTTTGCAGATGACCCCTATATTTATAAAAGGATAAATAAAAAAAACAGGCCCTTGGCTGGTGTAAGTCAGCGGAGCTCTACTGACATCAGCAGAGCTGTGCCTGTTCACACCGGCTGAGTATCTCTCTCTCACACATCTGAAGGCACCAGGCTAGATTTTTGAAATCCAGATCCCAATATTGTGACTTCTGCCTATCTATTCTGTTGTGCTTCACATGGGTAGAGAAGAGTTCAAAGAGCAAATAACTACAGCTTGGTTATCTAGATGAGTATTTTCTTTAGTTCCTTGGCAATGATTAAATTACATGCTCCATAGTGATTTTATTAGATGTGAAGAAATGCCCCATCTGCAGTATTGCCAACCCTAAATGTTCAAAAATCATGAGTCAGGCTCACCATGAGATTGGCTTTAAAATCATGAGATCGTGTAAAAATAATAGATTTGGTGTTCTTTTTATTTGCCGTCTGCTCTTTGTGCCTTTAATGTACACTCGGGGTCACATTTTGAAGCTTTCTCCACAGCCGGGAAGACTAGAAACTTACTTTTTCTTTAAGAATGAAGGCTGAAATCATCCCATATCCACTTGACTCCAGGAGTCAAGCTGCACCACATCATGCTTCAGTAGACACTTACTACACCAACGGGAGGGTTTCTCTGTCACTGTACATAATCCAGCTCCCCAAGAGGCAGTAGCTAGTTCAATGGAAGAATTCCTCCATTCAGGGCCGGCTTTAGGAAGTGCGGGGCCCAATTCGAACATTTTCGGCGGGGCCCCGGCAGGGATGACTAAAAAAAAGAAAACACGTAAAAAAACCCCTTTCATTTCTTCCATGTATTATTTACTTTCCATAACTATATACATAATAACAAAATTATATATTACGTACATTGCTGGCTGGAGGCAGGGGAGGGGCTGACTGGAGGTAGGATCTGGCTGGAGGCAGGGCAAGGGGTGCGGGGCTGGCTGCGGGCAGGGCAGGGGGTGCGGGGCTGGCTGGAGACGGGCTGGCTGCAGGCAGGGGGTGCGGGGCTGGCTCCAGACAGGGGTTGGCTGCAGGCAGGGCAGGGGGTGCGGGGCTGGCTGCATGCAGGGCAGGGGGTGCGGAGCTGGCTGGAGACGGGCTGGTGCGGGTAGGGCAGGGGTTGG
>NW_020664373.1:19930319-19949328 GCF_002925995.2 Terrapene triunguis
ATGTATTATTTACTTTCCATAACTATATAAATAATAACAAAATTATATATTACGTACATTGCTGGCTGGAGGCAGGGCAGGGGCTGACTGGAGGTAGGATCTGGCTGGAGGCAGGGCAAGGGGTGCGGGGCTGGCTGCGGGCAGGGCAGGGGGTGCGGGGCTGGCTGGAGACGGGCTGGCTGCAGGCAGGGGGTGCAGGGCTGGCTCCAGACAGGGGTTGGCTGCAGGCAGGACAGGGGGTGCGGGGCTGGCTGCAGGCAGGGCAGGGGGTGCGGAGCTGGCTGGAGATGGGCTGGTGCGGGTAGGGCAGGGGGGGGGAGGGCTGGGGCAGGCAGGGGGTGTGGGGCTGGCTGGAGACAGGGGCTGGCTGCGGGCAGGGCAGGGGGTGTGGGGTGCGGGGCTGGTGCGGGCAGGGGGGTGCAGCAGGGGCTGGCTGTGAGCAGGGCAGGAGGTGCAGCAGGGGCTGGCTGCAGGCAGGGGATGCGGGGCTGGCTGGAGACAGGGGCTGGCTGCGGGCAGGGCAGGGGGTGCGGGATGCGGGTTGGTGCGGGCAGGGGGTGCAGCAGGGGCTGGCTGCGGGCAGGGCAGGGGCTCCCCTGCTTCTACCGCCCCGGCCCTTTAAATAGCTGCCAGAGTCCTGGGGAAGCAGCGGGGCTCCCGTGACTATTTAAAGGACCGGGGCGGGCAGTGCTGTCTACACTGTGGGTTAGGTCAGCTTAACTATGTCTCTCAGGGGTGTGGATTTTTCAGTACTGAAAATGAAATAAAACTAAAACCAAAACCATTGCTATTAGATTTTCTTTCCCTTTTCTTTTGTTATGAACTTTAAAGTGCTCCTAAGGAAACCTTTGGTTGGTTTTAAACTATAAGTAAAAAGTAAAAGATTAATGCATTAGTGTCTCACTCTACCATTTCAGCCAGGACCTTTCAGCTTCAACTACCCACTACAGCTTACAAGACTAGCTGTAAACAAGAAAGGAAAACAATACAAATTAGAGAATGAAAAGACCAATTGCAATATTTCTAGCAAGTCTGAATAGACAACAGCATTAATCATGTGCCCTTTATTCCTGAGACTATTTAACATTTCTTCATCAACAGTTTGAAAGAAAAGTCATGCCTATGAGTCAAATGGTCAGGAAACTAGTCAGGGACTCTAAAAACGTTGGTTCAATTCCCTACTCTGCCCTCATTTCCTGTGTGACTTTAGGCAAGTCACTTGGTTTCTCTGTGCATCAACTATTATAAGTCCCTTGGATATTATGGTAATGAGGGCTACAGAAGTACCTAACATAGATATATGGCTGAATCTACACATTGTCTAATAAGGAGCGAAGTATCTCTCTAAAAGGTTGAGGAGACTTCTAATAAACCAGAAGCTTTGGGGGAGATCTTCAAAAGTGCTTTTGGAATTTAGAACAAGAGTACTTCTGGCACCTTAGAGACTAACAAATTTATTTGAGCATAAGCTTTCGTGGGCTACAGCCCACTTCATCGGATGCATAGAATGGAACACACAGAAAGAAGATATTTATACATACAGAGAACATGAAAAGGTGGAAGTAGCCATACCAACTGTAAAAGGCCAATCAATTGAGATGAGCTATCATCAGCAGGAGGCGGGGAAAAATAACCTTTGAAATGATAATCAAGATGACCCATAGAAGGTGTGTGGATACTTAAATTTAGGAGTACACGTTCCATTGAAAGTCCTAAATTGCTTAGATGCTTTTGAAAATCTCCCTCTTTATTTTTCTTCTACAAAATGCTAAAGATGATTGTATTGTACTGAAAAAATAATTATCAGAACTTAGAAGGGGTTTAATGCAGTATGAGTTTTCAGAAACAATATTTTCTGCAATACCTAATGTAGAATTAAATGTAATTGGACTAAACCATTGAAATAAGCTCAAACACTCTACATAGTAATGCTTTCTGATGGGATGTAATATAAAAGCCAGCTTATGCTTTCCTACCAGTAGTACAGAGCAAAGGCTGGAGTCTCACGGGAGAATAATGAAAATGAGACTACGTAAAACTGAAAGGTAAAATGCAGAAGTAATAAAATAAATGGCATAACACATTGGAGAACTGTAATATTTCTTGAGAGAAGACTTTGTTCAAAGGAGTTTTGTTAGTATTTTTAACTGATTAAATGTGACCTTGACATATTTGGCAGTGTGCAAAAATAATAAGGTTGCTTTCTACGGTATCTAGGTGAACAAGGTCAGACTAAGGCATGAAATAAGATAATGCCGACTCTAGTGTAAATATAAGAGCCCTTCAGAGGCCAGTCAGAATTATATAATGATTTTTCTGACTCTCTCAAGTCCTCTGGCACATAAGAAGTTCATTCAGACTTGTTTGGGGATCTCTTAGTTGACACATTCTCAATAATAAAAATGAATAGCTTGTAACTTTAAGAATAAAAAACACATTATTAGAACAGTCGGATCTGGCTTATCTTTCTTCGGAAGAAATAGTTGATGTTTCACTTCACCATCACTTGTATAGGGCTAAATCCTGCAAATTCTTCACTCAGTCATATCAACAAGTAAAGGCTATAGGATGTGGCTGTTTATGGATACTTAGCAATAAACAAATAGAGCCAATGTCAGCGTTTCTTAAATTTTACTACCGAGTTTGACTATCAAATCTATTTTGAATTGGATTATACGAATTGCAAATCACGACTGATCAGTGTCCTCTTCTTGATGATAGTCAATGGCAGATGCTTCAGATGAAAGCCTAAACCCCTTCTGTGTAGTGTGCCTAATATTATATCATGTATCACAGGGAGGAAATGTCTTTCTGGATGGCTCTTACTATGGACCAGCTCCGCCTTCCAGCCTCCTCACCAGGTGAAGTCTCCAGGGGAAGAGGAAGAGCAGGGGGTAGGATCCATTGCGAAAGGGGGCTAACACCCACCTCAGCCCCCACACACACCGGGAAGAGGCTGGTGCCACTAGCAGTGGCTGTGCTTCGTGGCTTCAGAGCTGATCGCCTTATCAGCTACCCCACCGCGAAGCGCGGTCCCTGCCACCATTGCTCTGCGCTTGCCCAAGTCTAATACACTCTTCTTAAAAAGTGGGTGAGCATGGCCCTCCCACTTTTAAAAGTGGGGAAAGCCATGATCTCCCCCCCCCCAGTTCCAGCACCCCTGGGCCCCTGGAGTGTGAAGAGGGGCAAATGTTTTTTTAAGCTCAGTGCCCGAATAAATCTTAATCCCCCTCTGCTTCTCATCACAAAGTCTATGACAATTGAGAAGAGAAGTGGGGATTGTATTGAGTGCTTTTGTAAAATCAAGAAAGTTAAAAACAATCTTCTGCTGGCTTTCTAAGCCTGTCTCAATAAGTTGTTTTCCAGGTGAAAATCGGGTCTGAACACGACCTAGCAGATTGAATCCAGCGTATTATTCCCTAAGTATTTATCTACAGCAATTTTCATTCTATTCAAAATGATAACGCAAAACACTTCTTCAGATACAGCTAGGAGTGTCACCCATTTCCAGTTATCACAAATAAGCTGGTCCCCATTTTTAGGAATTTTGCACTTAACATCGTTTCTTCAATCTCTCCTGTTCCCAAACCATTCTGTACAACCTCCGTATGTAATTCACCATCACTTTCTCTCCAACTTTTAACATTTCAGCATCTATCTTATCATAGCCCGGTACTTTACCACTGTTCAGTTGGTTTATGGCCTTAGTTACTTCCTCAAAGGCCATTACTTCTAGTGATATAGGTAAGTATGCTATTTCTTCACATCTCTCACTATGTGGTTCTCGTTGGCTGAGCGCAGCCTAAAAATGTTCCATCCAATGGGCTCTATGTCCTTCCTCTGTGGTTAAAATTGTACCATCTTGAACCTTCACAAAGCAACAATGATTCATGAATTGCGATGTAAGTTTAGATACTAGAAAAAGCTTGTTAGAATCTCTTCTTTTATATTCCTCCTCAGATTCTCTTGCATTATTTTCCATCCATTCTCTCATCTCCTCTGGCTGATTTTTTAACTTCCTTGTCTTTGTCTGCATATTCTTGTTCTTCTGCTCTCTCATTCTTGCTGAATTCTCCTCTTTAATTATAGTGGAATCTTATTTAAATATATGTAATAGCAAAAAAGGGGCAAGTTTGTATGGTGAACATAAGTAGATTTACTAACCGCTTTTGTTTAAAAGTTATTCATAATATGCCAAATACTACTTACACTATGTTCTGTGTGCAGTAAATGTTTGTTTCTCTCTCTTTGAAGTTGACTGAGATCGATTCTTGCCTACTTATTAGGTTTTTTACACATCCTAGCCAAAGTTTTAACTCTGTATAATGCTTTGTGAAAAGTCCTGAAAAAAGCGAACTTTGGCCTATCCTTTAGCAAAGAGTGAAACTGGTGCAGGACGAAGAGGAGTGTAATAGAATCAGATATAGTATTTCCACAGCAGCCTCCTAACCCATTACATAGGCACCAAGACAGATTTTTCAAAAGCACCTAAGCAGTTTACGTGCCTAATTAACATTAAAATCAATGAGGGTTAGGTGCCTATCCTACCTTGGCACTTTTGAAAATTCTGGGAGGCACCTATCTGCATCTTTAAGCACCTAAATACCTTTGTAAACTTGGCCCTAAATGCCCAACATAAAACATATATTTATTTTAAAAAGTTTTTGCACTGATTTTCTATGTAGTTTATCACACTGCACTTCTATGTATCAGTACTCCCAGGAAACATAGTACTTCATTGTGACATGATAACCAAATACTCTACATTTCTTATAATCATCTCCTTATTGAAGTGAATCTTAATATTTCTTCTATATTACTGCTTACGCTAGTGTCTCCTTGCAGAACATGGGCTTCTGCAATACGTATGAGCTCTCATTGCCCAGGCAACAATGAGTAGGCCATTCAAAAACAACACTTTGAGAAAAAATCTGTCACAAAACTTCCAGTGAATTGGTGAGGTGTATCTCAAAACTTGAAGTTCCCATTCCCAAACGTGTTGCTCCTAGAGGTATGTCTACACTTAGGGCCGGCTCCAGGTTTTCTGCCGCCCCAAGCGGCAAAAAAAAAAAAAGCCGCGGCAGCGCGATCACGCCGCTACACTCTTCGGCGGCAATTCGGCAGCAGGTCCTTCGCTCCGAGAGGGACTGAGGGACCCGCCGCCGAATTGCCGCCGAAGACCCGGATGTGCCGCCCCAATAGCGGCCGGAGTGCCGCCCCTTGGAATTGGCTGCCCCAAGCACCTGCTTCTTTAGCTGGTTCCTGGAGCCGGCCCTGTCTACACTGCATACTAAGCCTGGCCTCTGACTCCAGTTTGAGCCTGGATCAGCAGTCAGACTCTGATCAGCCAGTACTCAGGACCAGGTCCTACAACCCTGGTAGGAGGGAGGTGGGTCAGAACTTGAGTCCTACTGTGATTCCGTTCCAAGCACCATCATTTTGCAGTGTGGATGTTCAAACACGGGCTTAGAAACACCGAGTCCACAAGTGTAGACATTCCCTCGGTGGGCTGCCTCCTGAGCTCTAGGGTAGCTCTTGCTCTGTAAGTCACCAGCATATAGGAAATAAAATCTTCAAGGCAACAGAGAACTCAAAAACTCTGAAGCATTTGATGTTTCAGTTATGGGTCACTAATTACCCAAACCATGACGATTACACCTATTTGGCTAATGCATTTTGATGAAAATGTCCCTTCATGCAGTGTTTTTAGTTCAAGTCTATGAGACTTTATTGGTATGATTAGCTATATGAGTGTTGTCAAGGTGAAATAATATCAAAAGACAAAAATACAGTTTCAAATAAAAAAATTCTTAACAGTTCAGATTTAAAATTCAGTCTTAAAATTCTGACTCTGACATTCCTTTTTTGAAGGGATCATGTTTGACTCTTCATAAATGTTATTGAATTCATAATGACAATAAAAAGTGTATTTGTATCTGCTCTGGAAGTAAAGTAGTACTTGGCTGCTAGACAGACGGTTGTGTTAAATAATATCAGAGGCAGATATTGAAAGAGACTGAAATGAATGTGACTCAAGGAGATGTATGTCAGGGGCTTCATGCTTTTGTTAGCACAAAGCTTTTCTTGGACAGAAGTTCAATGTTTAAGAAACTCACAGTAGGTCACAACAGTTGCCATTTGCACACAAAAAAAAGACAACATACATTTTAGTAAATTATTTTTAAAAATAAAGAGTGGAATTTATTGCCTTAGTCAGTGATGGCATCTGAATACGTTTCCTAGAACATGTTTTATTCCTTCTCAGAGGGGAAAGGGAGGACAAGCGGAGAAGGAGGCAAAACATAAATGAGAGGTAGAAAAGAGGGTACAAAAGGGGAAAGGTCCTCTCTGGTTTAAAGATGACACAAATGACCTATGATTTCTCATAGCCTCTGTGCATGCTCAGAGCATATTGTTTTACACGTGCTTACAGCCTCCTAAATGTTACAGTACATTGGAAAAGCCGATCTAGATAAATTACATGTGGGGTATAATAAACAGATTCTGGTTTTGAAGACATTCAAGTGGCTTTCTTTTTCAATGTAATCTCTTATTTCCCTGCATGCTGCTTCTCCACTTCTCCTACAATGATACTACAGAAACATACTCACTTATGTTGTGATTAGTGGCAGCCCTATTCAGCGCTCCTCACTTCCTGTTACTCAGTCACAATTCTCTTTGAAGTCAGGGGGTGTTTTGCCTTGCTAATAAGCTCTGAAAAGAGTCCATAGCATATGGTTATAAAAGTAAAGCCAAGAACTGGGGGGCAGTTCTTGGCTTTACTTTTATAACCATATGCTATGGTCTGAAAGAGAAGAAATATCCTGCCCAGCATTAGCTGAGTGGTGATCAGTCTATAGACAAAAGTCTTGGAACTTCAAGAGTCACAAATCTAAAATAATTTGATGCCCCCAATAAAGAGTATTTACAAAATGTTCCAGAAGCTAAGGCTCATGAGACATGATAAACAGACAAGCGATAGTAGCCATACTGATAAGTCATATAATGGAACTTACTTCATAAATGTCCTCTCAGAACATAACAAGACACAAATGGGGAGCTATATTTATAGTGCTCATCCTCTCCCTTCTTCTTGGCCCTTCTCCTATTAGAAAAATACATTTTGAATCTACTCTAATATAAAACCAAATAAAATGCTTTACAGTTCATTTGGGCTACTGTCGCAATCAGCAGGAATTCCCAAGAAATACCATGCAGACAATGTTTCAGGCAGATCTTTCAAGACATTCCCTGTAGAAATCTGTGGAGAACTTTACTGAGCACTTCCAGTAGAGAAATTTTGCACTGACACTTTTAAGGGCAGCAGGCAAACTTTTGTCCTCACACCTTCTGAGACCCCACTGAAGTTAATTTAGCACAGAATGTCAATGGTAGCAGAATTTGGCAAAGCAAGTCAAGGTTTTCTCGCAGAAGATAGTGTGCAGCAGTAAACACTTGTCTGCATTTAAAAATAGAAGCATATTTGAACATGATAGTGAACAATTGAGTTAGCTGATATTAGGCTGACCACGACTTGATGGTCAGTGTAGACCGGGACAAATTGGGTTTAATCATGGTTCGCTGACATAATGCTGGATATGATTTGTTCTGGACCATTAAGCTCTAGTCAGCATCATGTCTGGCTTAATTACATTAGACATCACATACATGTCTAATCTGACTGTATTCAACAAAAGCACCCCATGAAGTCAGGACAGCCAGGCCACCAGCCACGGTGGGAGCAAGCACAGGGGAAGGATCAGGCTGGAGCAGGGGCAGGAACATTCAGTCAGAACTACTAGGTAGCAGGGAGTATCTGCAACAAGGAAGTGGTGTTGAGCAGGCTGGAGTGGCTACTTTCATTAGAAGCCTATATACCTGCAGTTAGACCCTTGTTTGTGGATTGGCTGGGCCTTTAGGACTTGCAGGTAATTATCTCAAATGACTCATTTCAAATTATCTCTGCAGGCTCAGAACGACAGGGTGGGTGAGGTAAAATCTTTCATGGGAGCAACTTCCGTTGGTGAGAGAGACAAGTTTCGAGCCACACAGAGCGCGCAGAACACTCATCACCCCGAGCACATTTTGGCCAGCATCATTTTAAGATTCAGCACTGTGATCAGAGCAAGTTATATATAAGCAGTGCAATGTCTCTTCTTCTCAAGCTCCTCCCGGACTTTAGGAGTGGATGAACTGATCTGGATAAAATTAATTCCCCTGACCTTTGCCTAAAATGCAGAAATAAACTTGTTTTTTAAGTTAATTTGCCAATTTCTGAATTTCCTGATCCCAGAGATTACTAGTCAGTGGAACTGCAGCTATATCACAAGAAACATTATCCTTTCAGTAGAGTATTTCCACCCCAATCAGGAACAAGCAGTCAGAACTGACATCTTGTGAGGAAAATGATATTGAGATAATTGTAACCTAATTTGTCAAGCCCAAGAGTTTCACAGAGTTTATATAAGGTGTTCTGAGAAGTACTCAAACCCACGCTGAACTAAATTTCTGAACTTTTAAAGGTTCACCAGTGCCAGCATTTCTGAAACTGGAGGTCCCGCCCCAAAAGGAGGTTGCAAGGCTATTATAACAGGGGTCACGAGATCACAAAAAAAATATTGCGGGAGGGAGAGGGTACAGCAGCTGCCGCTCTTCGGCCACCCAGCTCTGAAGGCTGCGCCATTGCCAGCAGCAGTGCAGAAGTAAGGGTGGCAGTACCATGAGTATCTCCTATGAGTATGTACAGCACTTTGCTTTCACTTTTGGGAAGAGTCATCACAACCTGAAATATTTTCAAAGGGGGTCTGGCAAAAAAAAAGTTTGAGAACTCCTGACCTATGCTATTTCATACATGAGTGAGGGCCCTACAGAGCATGTGGCCTGAGCTAATTCAGTGATTCTCAACCCAGGTACAGGTACGCAGAGGTCTTCTAGGGGATACATCAACTCATCTAGTTATTTGCCTAATTTTACAACAGGCTACATGAAAAGCACTAGCGAAGTCAGTACAACTAAAATTTCATACAATTACTTTACTTTTTTATACTGCTCTATATACTATACACTTAAATGTAAGTATAATATTTGTTCCAATTGATTTATTTTATAATTTAATGGTAACAATGAGAACGTAAGCAATTTTTCAGTAATAGTGTGCTGTGACACTTTTGTATGTTTATGTCTGATTTTGTAAGCAAGTAGTTTTTAAGTGAGGTGAAACTTGGAGGTATGCAAGACAATTCAGACTCCTGAAAGGGGTACAGTAGTCTGGAAAGGTTGAGAGCCACTGAGCTAATTGTATAGGATGTAATAGTAGCAGTAACATTAGGTATCATATATTTACCAGTGTGATTTTGTTTTCCTCCATTGGTTTTCATATATTTACTTCATAGGTCCAGATAAATTCTATGTGATAGTTCACTGAGCTGTGAAGCTAACTCCTGTCATATTTCCATGTGGTGTTTCACAGGAATTGCAGCTAACTCCTGTCACTGCTATATTAATGTACAGAGTGTTGAAGGAATTACAACTCTCTTCCCAAGGTATCATGACTGTTTAAAAGAAGAGTCAGAATTACTAGCTGACAGAAGCGATGTTGACAGGAGTTCTCCAAACTGTTCAGTGGCTGCTTTGCCATTCTTTGTTATTTAAATAGCAACTGTTGCATATCTTAATTATGCCAACTGGGCCACAGCAGTTTCTGAAAGATCCTAGCAGAAATCTGAATGCACATGGCTTTTAACTAGGAGGAGTAGAGACGGTAGGGTGCAATGACATTTCCCTTCTACCAGATTGTTGAACCTTGGAAAGGCAGTTACCCTTGTCCCTTGAGCAGTTTGTTTGCTGTGTAATTCAGTGAGTGGAAATGCATGCTGACACACTTAATAAAACAGTTCAGTGTTTTTGCATGGGCTTAATTTCCTTTCTCTGAGGGTTTCGCTATCTATTCATCCAAACATACGCTTTTAGATTCTCTCTGTATTACTTCCCTTCTCTTCCTCTTATATCCCAGTCAGCATGTTGTGCAGATTCCCAAACTCTGCTCCTATGCTATCAGAGAGTGCTTGTCACCCCCAGGAGCACATGTAGCAAGAGACTGATTAGTATTGACCGCAGGTAACAGTTGGTGCAGCGCCACCGCTGTGGAGGCCTTGACAGTTCCATAACCCTCATTCCTCCGCCGTCCCCTCTCTGCCTCCCCCTAACTCCCGCCTGTTCTGCTCCTCGAACAAAACATCACATCAGCATTGTTTACTGCAGGATCTCAGCCAAGGAAGTCATAAGAAGACAATAGACGTATAATCTGATAACCTTGTTAGCTGGATTGAATCAGAGCTTCTAACAAGGAGAAGAGTTTAGTGAAGTGGAATAAAAGTATTACAATATTTGTTGTCAATGGCCTTTCGGCTTTGTCTTTGAAAAAGTAGCATTTCTTGTGCTTTTATTTAAGATTAAAGCCAGGCTCAAGGACGCTAAACAAAACGACATGTACAAGGTCAGGCATGACTTGAGGAAAAAAATTTTAAAACCCCCACAACAAATATTTACTGGGACAGGCATAGAGTTCTTCATTGTGTACAAATTGCAGACAGCACCACTCCATAAAATGTTTTGAATTTCCCTTTTCAAAATCACTGCAAGATATTCAACAACATGTAGTGTGCTCCGCTTTATTTTCTTAGGGCTAAATCAGAGCCATGAGGAGTGGGGTTCAAAGGGATCCAGAAGTAGCAGCCCTGGGCCCATAAAGGTCCTTTAAAAAAAAAAAAAAACTTGCTTTTTCTTCCATTGTGGGGCCCTAGCCTTCTCTGTTTTGTGCCTCAGATGGACCATTCAGGGTCCCAATTTACTGCCCTGAACTGTGTATTTGGGACCCCGATTAGCGCCCCATATGGTGTACTCTGGGCTGCATTTAGGGTCCCAAATATACCATTAGGGGCTCCATTTAATGCTTTGTAGATTTTATTGATATCTGCAGCAAAACAAGAGAGGGTATTACAGAGATTATTTTAGAGAAACTGAAAAAAATACAGTTTAAATATTGCAGACTGCAGGGAACAAAACTATGGAACTAAACAGGCTGCAGCATGCAAAGATGTTCAAATTCAAAATCAGCCGGTAAATCAATACATGTCTTTCATCCATGTCCTGCCCACTCACTGAATCTTGTTGGAGAAGCTGCTGCAATGGTGGTTCCCCGAATTGTTCCAGTTTTTGGAATTGTTCAAAGATTGTATTCATGGTTTTTCACTTGTACTGGTCATTGAAAATTCATAAGACCATTACATTAAAATGCCAAAGCATAACAAAATGGTCAGCAAGGATGGCGGCAATCCACCCATAACAAAACTGGGTTGAGATTGAGGCTTATGCTGGAACTAGGGTGACCAGGTGTCCAGTTTTCGACCGGAAAACCCAGTTTAAAAGGGACCTGGCGGCTCCAGTCAGCACCACCGACAGGGCCATTAAAAGTCCAGTCAGCAGTTCTGTGGAGCTAAGGCAGTCTAGTCCCTACATATCCTGGCTCCGCGCTGCGCCCCGGAAGCGGCCAGCAGGTCCGGCTCTTAGGTGGGGGGGCTTCCGCGCGCTGCCCCCACCCCGAGCACCAGCTCCGCACTCCGATTGGCTGGGAACCGTGGCCAATGGGAGCTGCGGGTGCAGTGCCTGCAGGCGGGAGCTGCATGCAGAGTCACCTGCCGCACCTCCGCCTAGGACTCAGGAGCCGGACCTGCTGGCCGCTTCCGGGAAGCAGTGCGGAATCAGGACAGACAAGAAGCCTGCCTTTGCCCCCCTGCACCGCTGACTGGGAGCTGCTGGTGGTAAGCCCATGCCCCAACCCCGAGCTGCACCCTCCAGCCCTGAGCCCCCGCTAACCCAGAGCCCCCTCCTGCACCCCAAATCCCTCATCCCCAGCCCCACCCCAAAGCCTGCATCCCCAGATGGAGCCCTCACCCCCCTGCACTCCAACCCCCTGCCCCAGCCCAGAGCCCCCTCCCACACTCTGAACCCCTCTGCCCCATCCCACAGCCTGGAGCCCCCTCCAGCATCCCAAACTCCTTATCCCCAGCCCTACCCCAGAGCCTGCACCCCCAGAGGGAGCTCTCACTCCCCCTGAACCCCAACCCCCTGCCCCAGCCCAGTGAAAGAGAGTGAGGGTGGGGGAGAGCAAGCCACCAAGGGAGAGGGAATGTAGTGAGCTGGGGGCAGGGGCAGGGCCTCGGGGAAGGGGCGGGGAAGGGGGCATGACCTCAGGGAAGGGGCAGGGCTAGGGTGTTTTATGCAAATAGAAAGTTGGCAACCCTAGTTGGAACTTAAGTTGGAAGCTGATAGCTTGCAAACAAACATTTCTGAATTTTTGTTTCTTGTTTTTCTAACAAGTGTACCATATCTTATACAAAAAATGAACATTGTGAGCAAAACATTGTACGGTCTGGATCTTGATGATCAAAGAGCTCATGGTTTACTTGGAGGCCTTCAAGAAACTTGACTGGAATTATGGTCTTCAGGGTTCATTGTATATATAAAAAAGCAGCTTCTTCATGGGCTGGAACATTAGGGATGACCACACAGTTCATAAAGAGAATATCCTGAAGGAGGAAAGAATTAATAGGTGAACTTGCAACAGACAAAGGATCATCAAATCCTCCCCAAAATTTTGAATATGAGGTTTTCAACCCAATCGTAGATACACATCTTATCAGGCGCTTGTGTTAATATTGTAAGTGCAATGGAGTCAGGGAAAGGTTTGCTTTTTTGATGGGCAGAGAAACTGAAGACTCTCAGCAGTAAAGACCTGAAGAGTCACACTCACATCTTAGGAAGCAGCTTCACTAAGGATTTAAACTCCTGATAGTTTTGAGAACAAAACTGAGCTCTTCACCAGTTTTTGCAAGCAAATCTTTCCGGGTGACATGCAAATAAAGGCACCTATTGATCTTTTTAGCTACATTCACAAAAGGTCTTTAGAAGTGGGTCTCCCTAACACAGAAACAGCACTGTGTATTTTTTGCTGTCTTTGTGTAACTATGGCTGCTAGTGAAAGCCATTTCAGCAAGCTAAAATTAATCAAGACCTACCTAAGAACATCTATGGGGCAGGAAAGTTTAGCGATCTGGCAGTTATTGCTATAGGGAACTTAGGAGCAAGATGGATAGATGGGGATGAGCTAATTAATGAGATTGCTTCACAGAAGGCTAGGAAAGTCCCTGTGTAAAAGTACCTTGTGGTGAGTGCTGGGTTGTTGTTTTTTTGTGGTCGGGGAAAGGGGACAGATTTTAGTCTTTGAACTGGGCCTGGAAGACCCTTGGCACGTCACTGGGCTAAACTGTGGCTTTGCAAAAAGCCTTAAGGGGCAGCGTGTTGCATGCACTGCCCCAGGAGCAGATCTGAAACCATATTGTGACTCCAGGTGTCATAATATGGTCCCTGATTCCCACTTTGTCCTCAGGGGAGCAGGGTGGGAGGGAAGGAGCAATCTGCACCAGCTATATGTCTTCTTAAGTGTACATCCCCTTCCATGCCAGGTCATCTGTGCTGGCTGATACATTGTAGAGGTAGGGACTAAATCAAGGCTCCATCCATCACTGCCCCTGCCCCTGTCTGCCCAATTTCCCCACTCGCTTGTGTGTATGGGAAGATTAGCAACACTTGCAGAGGCTGTTCTCCCCATGATAATGGGTAGCCCATGCAGGAGAATAAGAGGGGGAAACTCACACCATATTACTGCAGAGGTGCATGGGATGAGTGACAAGTTTGCCCTTCACAATTTCAAATTAATCATCAATTTTACTATTTCATATCTCAAAACTACCTCTGGTTAATTAATATCCATCACATAATGAATCTGAACATTGAGGTTTAGTCATACGATATACTGTCTGACAAATAATTTTTGGGATATGACCAAATCTACTGAGAGAAAATATACATTTTCTTTCTTGCTGTATTTCTTGCTTTCTCTCCCTTCATCACTTAACCCTGTAACTGTAGCATGGGTTTGTAAAGCATTCTGGGCTAAAGTTTATTAAAGGCACTATATACAAAAATACATAATTTTTAATAAATAGGAATGTAAAATTTATTATTTGGGGTCCTGACCTTTCCCTGAAGAAATAAAAATCTCAGGGGAAACAAATGCCATTTTAATCTTACCATTTTCCAGCTGCTAGAAACAGTCATGTTGTGGTGCATTGCATATTTCAGTAGGGGATTTTTTATAAATAAGGGAATGAAAAATAAATGAAATTGGCAGCATCCATTTTACTTTTAGATGAGAAAAGAAGGGGAAATGTATCAGATATAACTAACTGGAAAAAAAAAAAGGTTACAACCAAAATTTGCCTCTCGTTCATTATCTTTGAAAGTGGCCATAATGATAAAGATGCAATATTAAAGGGGGAGCTGCTGGGTGCTCGTCTCTTTTGAAAAATCAGGCCACTTTTTAGGTGCCTAAATATAGATTTAGGAACCTAACTTTAGGTACCCATTTTTAAATTCTTGACCAGTAATCTTACTTTATTTCTGAAAATCAAGCTGCTTATTTAGGTGCCTAAATATGGCCTTATGAGTCAAAAGCTAGGCATCCATTTTGAAAATCTTGGCCAATCTTGCTAATACAAAAATGTGGTGAATACAAAGCTTCTTTATTATCATTTTATTTCTTTATACTCTATACAAGCAGTCTTACTTACATCCTTCCCGTGCCAATGTGGGCACAAAGGGCAGGAACCACTCTCACCCATACCTCTGCTGCTTCCATTTGCCATATTGTGTTGAGATCAACTATTCTGCCCTTCCTGCTAAGCATTCGTCATAAGGCTTCTCTTGGGTACCTTCATTTTCTCACACCAGTTGGTTTCCACTTGACAGTTTAATGGGGGAGTTTGGGTGTTGCCATTCAGAGTACATGCCCCAAATATATCCAGCATTTCCTTTTGATTCTGGTGGAAACATAATAATGGTTTGTAATTTCTCAGTTCTCTGCATTGGTGATGAAGTCTTCCCAACCAATGCCCAGAATCTTTCCTAGGCACTTATTTTCAAAGGTGTCTAGTTTTCTCTCAATTTTTTAGTAGCTCTCCAGTTCTCACAGCCAGATGTTAGCATCAAGATTATTTTTAATTGAAAATTCTCAGTTTTGTTCTGGACTGTATATCTCTTGATTACTGTACATTGCTGAGTTTAGTGAATGCTGTGAATGCCTTTCCTATCCTTGGTGTCACTTCCTTTTTGAGGTCTCCAGTGGCTAATATAGTGCTGCATGGGTAGATGAACTGTTTTACTGTCTTGATATTTTTGCTTTCTAATGTGATGTTATTGATTGACATCTGGTTTTCAAAGAAGTTTGTTGTAGCATAAGTAATTTTGAGCCCCACTTGGCCTGCTTTTTTTTTTTTTTTTTTTTTTTTGCCAAGTTGCTTGTTTTTGTAACTTTGTGAGGTCTTCTGGCATTTGCCATAAACCCATGCTATACCTGTGTTTGTGTTGCTAAAACACTTCTTCATTATCGAGTCTAGGGCAATGCCAAACAATAAGGGAGATAAAACAAAGCCCTGTTTCACACTGGTGTCTTCATTGAATCACTCTGTTGTCTGGTTGTTCACCCTCACAAAGATATATATTCATCTCTTCCTAAAGCAGAAACTGTTTGCCATGGGAAGGAAGGTCACTGATATATAGTGTAATATAGTGTAATATGTGAATGTTGCCTCCATTCCTATGCAAATAAGTATTAAAGACTCATGAAGACATTCTGCCATATAAAAAATGGCAACAACAGAATTAAAAACTTTCATTCCCACTATACTCATTATCACTATTAAGATTTTAATGGCATTTAGGCACCTAATTCCCATTTGTGTCTTTCAAAACCTTCCAAGATATTAACCTAAATTCTCCTTATCTGTTCTTTTAATCTGCCAATTGGATGAGCAACACTTCGCAAAGCCTTCAGAAATCACATTTCTGGAGTCGAGTTTCAAACTGAGACACAGCTGGTTGACAGACAGCAAATGAAAAGAATGGCTTTCTTGGGATCAAATATCCTTTATTTGTTATGGTGGATTGTTTTAATATATGACCTGTACAAATTCAGTACTAGTTAATTATTCTATACCTACCATTTCTTGTATCTAGAAGGAGCTCATTCCTACTCATAAAATGAGAAAGTCCTTCTGTTTTAATTTATACCACTATTTCCTTCTGTTGACTATTTGAGCAATGGGCTGGTGAGGCACGAGCATTCTACTCTGCAGTGGTTTTGAGGCGGAGACAAGAAAAAGCGTGACTGCGATTCTTTCTCCCTCTGTTTCTTAGGGTTTCCAACTTTCTAATTGCAGAAAATGGAATACACTTGCCCCACCCCTGCCCCACGGCCCCGCCCCAGCCATGGCCCCTTCTCTGAGGTCCCGCCCTCACTACGTCCCCCCTCCCTCCGTCACTCGCTCTCCATCCCCCTCGCTCACTAGCTCATTTTCACCGGGCTGGGGGCGGGGGTTGGGGTGTGGGATGGGGCTCCAGGCTTGGGGGGGTCTTGGGCCAAGGGGTTGGGATCTCAGTGCTGGGGCAGGGGTTTGGGGTGTGGGAGGAGATGAGGGCTCCGACTGGAGGTACAGGCTCTGGGGCGGGAGGATAAGGGGTTTGGGGTGCAGGAGTGGGCTCCAGGCTGAGGGAGGGGGAAGAGGGGTTTGGAGTTTGGGAGAGGGCTTCGGGCTTGGGCAGGGGGGTTGGGTGTGGGAGGGGGTATGGGCTCTGGGCAGGGGGTGCAGGCTCTAGGCTGGGACACAAGGTTGGGATGTGGGAGGGGATGAGCACTCCAGCTGGAGTTATGGGCTTGGGGGTAGGGACAGGGATGAGGAGCTTGGGGTACAGGAGGGGGCTCCGGGCTGGGGCTAAGGGGTTTGGAGTGTAGGAGGGGGTTCAGGGTTGGGGCAGCAGATTGGGATGTGGGAGAGGGTTCATGGTGCGGTCTCTGGGCCACACTGACCTCAAGCGGCTCCCGAGAAGCAGCAGCATGCCCCTCTAGCTCCTAGGCGGAGGGACGACCAGGGGGCTCTTCACACTGCCCCTGCCCGCAGGCACTGCCCCCGCAGGTCCCATTGGCCACGGTACCTGGCCAATGGGAGCTGTGGTGCCGGCACTTGAGCGGTGCCTGAGGGCGGGGGCAGTGCCCAGAGCCCCCCTGGCTGCATCTCCGCCTAGGAGCTAAAGGGACATGCTGGCCACTTCCCAGGAGCCGCACGGAGCCAGGAACAGAGCCTGCCTGCTCCACTGTGGCCAACCAGACTTTTAGTGGCCCAGTCAGCTGTGCTGACCAGAGGCACCAGGGTCCCTTTTCAATCAGGCTTTCCAGTCGAAAACTGAATGCCTGGCAACCCTATTGTTTCACCGCAGCCTGGCAGAAGCATGACTTACTATGAAAGGGATGTGCTGTAGTTAGCTTGATGGGATTGTCACCAGTCACAGCCTTTTAAGCTCATGACAGTGACAGGAATGTTTCATTGTACACACCTTTCAACTGAGACTTTCTTGGAGATTGTAAAATCTTCCAAGCCCCTTGCACAGAAATGTGTAATTGAAATTTATATTTTTTTTTAAAATAAGCAATTTTGTAGAATTACTAAATCTTCTGGTTACTGCAGATGTGAGGCTCTACATTCAAAGTGTGCAGCACAATTGCTATAACTTTATTTTGGTAATTAATGTATTACATGATGTGTAAAGAATTAGGCACACCATTCTCATTAGCAATAGAGCAGGAATGCCTAATTCCTTCTAACAGAGGATTAATTATCAAAAGGGGAATTACATGCATAAATCCCCACACACTGTGATAAAAATAGACCCTTTTATCTCTAAAATGCTGAGGCACCATCATATTGTATCTTGTCAAACCATCATTTAAAATTTGTAGCTGCTATTCCCTTTGCCTTTGTTGCTCCAACAAACTGTCTCGTTTTAGTAAAACATTTTTGTTAGGGAAGTTTATCATCTTTCCAGCTGAGGTGGTTTTCAAAGATTTATAAGTAACTCTTTATTAGGGAGGGATAACGTCTGTTTCCTAAGGCAAAAGACTTGATTTTTTTTAAACCCTTACATTCAATGAAGAGAGAGTTTGAACGTCGTGCACACATCCAAACTCTGCATAGCTTTTTCCTTCTCATTCTCTAGTTGTCTTACTGGAGCTGCACAGCTCTTGTCTTTCTTGGTATCAAACCATGCTTCCAGCTGTCCCTTGTTGAGACTGTGTTACTCTCTTCTCCTCTGATTATCCAGCTGCAGTTGAGCATTACCCCTAGAGCAATATGGTTTCCCATTAGGTCTATTGTGAGAGAGAGAGACTTACATGGGTACATTGCAAAAGACTTCTCTTAATCGGGCTTTCAGCATGATCAATGCTTTTATGAAGAAGCAAGCAATGACTTTTCAGAGAACCAAATAATCCTATTATGGCCCCAATCTAGCAAAGAATTTAAACACATACCTAAAGTTCAGTGATTGCTGAATCGATGCCTATAATCTCCATTCCAGTACACCTGGGTAATTCCTTGATGTGAAGTTTTGGATAAAGGAGCAAGGAGTCTTTCTTCAAGTGAATATTACACAATTGCCAGTTTGGCTTGAGTTTACTATAGGCAGATAGTCTATATAGGTGTTTTAAATGAGTTGTAGCATGTACTCCAAAATCTTTTGGACTATGGAATTTTCATGCACAAAAGATACAACAATGCACAGATCATATAGAAAACAAACAACATCCTAAATGCAATACCCCTCACTATAGCTCACCCTTTCTTTGGGAGACCATCTGTGTTCAAGTAGACAGAGCTAACCCACCCATCAGGCTCTTGCAGGGGTTTCCCTGTGCTTGAGCTGGTGAAAATGGCTGAAAACCCCTGAATACATCAGTTCCTGCCCTTTATGACCTTCCATCCCTCTGTCAGGAGCAGGGCCGGCTCTAACTTTTTTGCCACCCCAAGCAAAAAAAAAAGAGTGCCGCCCTCCATAGCGC
>NW_020664373.1:19949728-19957515 GCF_002925995.2 Terrapene triunguis
GAGGTCTAGTGGGTTGTTACAGTTAGGAGAAGAAAATGGTGGTAGTCAGGTATTTCTTTTATGCAGTTTTGTTTATTTACAGAGAACATATGAAGTCCTGTGCCTCTGAACACAGAAAGAATCAAATATCTAGAAACAGCTTTGGCTCACAGCATCAAAAACACTCTTTTCAGCCTGTACCCTCAATCCAAAAATGTTTCCCCAAACTTCTTCCAGTGTCATACCCTATACTTTCCAGTGCTCCTTCAGGCTGTCTGTGTGGCTTTCGGGTCTTCTGTCTTCCCTAATTTATCCTCCCTCCTCCTTTCTCCCTCCTCCGCCGCCAAAAAAAAAAAAACCCAGCAAAATCACCTCTGCCCAACCAGTCCAAAACTCCTGGGTGGGTTCACTCATTCCTTTTGTCATAGGTAGGGGGTTATCCTTACAGTTACATTGATTGGTGCAAACACACTCTTTATCTCAATGAGGATTTAACTCAACCTATAACAAGGTTTCACCCCACTCATAACAATTCTATAGCTTTTGAGAGTAATTTCTATAAAACATTTTGGCATCATCTTTATTTAATACTGTCTCAGGACTCTTTCCTCCCACCCACCTTTTCCAGCTTTTCTCCCTTTTTTCAGCTAAAGGTGATGACTGCATGGCGATGACGACCTACCTGACACTCTCCCTTGGTGTTCACACCTCAACTGCTAGCAGAGCACCTCACCCTCCCTAATTGAACTAACCTCGTTATCTCCATACTGATTTATACCTGCCTCTGGAAATTTCCATTACTTGCATCTGAAGAAGTGAGGTTCTTACCCACGAAAGCTTATGCTCCCAATACTTCTGTTAGTCTTAAAGGTGCCACAGGACCCTCTGTTGCTTTTTACAGATTCAGACTAACACGGCTACCCCTCTGATACTTCATACCTGACACTAGTTCTCTCATATTGTTTTCTCCTGTACT
Organism: Terrapene triunguis; assembly: GCF_002925995.2. Taxonomy (NCBI): domain Eukaryota; kingdom Metazoa; phylum Chordata; order Testudines; family Emydidae; genus Terrapene; species Terrapene triunguis. The sequence goes on from NW_020664373.1 coordinate 19,950,684, forward strand.
TGCAAGTCCTTTGTGATATGAGGAGACTGCTATTTGCTCAAGGTGAACCTTTGAATGAATTTGTGTCCTTGTTTAATAAGTTACATTTGATTAGTTAATTAACATCCTAATGAATTTCAGATGAAACAACACAAATTTATTTTTAGCCTTGAATAGAGGTGTTAATTGGTAACAACGGACTGGGAGAGCATTTTAGAATTGCTTTACATATTTGTACTTAATCACCAAAATACCTGTATCTTTTTGGGGGGAGGAGGGGCTAATTCTGTGAGGGGTTGAGCACTCCTGGAAGATGCGGCACAGCCTCCTATACCATAGAAGTCAATAGGAGCTGAGGGCTCTGAGCACCTCCCAGGCACCTTTATCGATTTGCAGTATTGGACCTCTACACAGTAACTTTCTAAAGCCTCTCCACTGTGCATGTGCTAGTCTTGCTATGTTGTACAGTCTTCCATAGCTGATTTGACATCATATCACCCTAATATTGCCGAACAGATGAAATGTTCACTAAATATATAGGAATGGAGGCTTTCATTTCAATGTGATTGAATTTTCTATTAGCAGTGATATCAGTAGCTCCAACTATGTTACAGAAGCAGCCACTTTTTAAAAAGTGGGCTCAGCAAGAACATTTGTGCTACCTGAGTATATGGGACATAACTTCCTTCGGCACTGGAGATACGACTGTACTAGGAAACCATTTTTTAAAATAGCTATTCTTTTGTACTGTAGAAAGAGTCAGACTCTTATCTTTCATTTTCTCTCCTAATTAATTTTTAGTCATTTCATATTTCTACATCACTCAAATAAAAAATGTCATTTTCCTAGAAAACACTGGGGGATGGGTAGAGTAGCAGAGATTCCCTTTCCCCCCTCACAACAGCCAGTCAACCATGCTATGCCATTTAGGACCACATTCTGAGCTTGCTTACACTAAAGCTATGTTTACACTACGGACCTTTCAATAGCACCGCTGTACCACTGCAGCTGTGCCACTGTAAGGTCTCCTGTGTTGCCGCTCTATGCCAGTGGGAGAAAGCTCTCCCGCTGGCATAATTAAACCACCGCCAGCAAGCGGCGGTAGCTATGTCGGTGGGAGAGCATCTCCCACCAACATAGTACTGTCCACACTGGCCCTTTGTTGGTGAAACTTATGTCAATCAGGGGGCGTGTTTTTTTCACACCCCTGACGGTGACCAACAAAAGTGCTATTGTAGATAAAACCTAATATAACTAGCATATAACTCCACTGGGGAAAATCAGTTGAATAGCTCTTGCCCTTGCTGTACATGAAAGGAATATGTTGCTGATGAGCCTCGTGACTGGCTCAAACTCCCTGCAAAATAATAATGCAAATGATAAGCTCAACTGATTTCCTCATGTCATCAGCTGTTGGAGAAAAGATAGCTGCACGTTGCAAGGATCAGAGAGACCGTGTAGGAGAGGGAAAGGCAGGCTGTCTGTCAGACTGTGATATGATAACCTGCTGCACTGTGAAGAAAATGGGCACTACATTTTATGTTTAAATAACAGGGGATATATACAGACTGCTTTCAAGAGGGAGGTCTGAGGAGGTGAAATAAATTTTCTACTCTAAAGTCTACTCTAAAGCTCAGGCCTGATAATTAATTACATTAAGGCCTGAAGTGAGTGCAAATGTAATCTACATGTGCATAAAGGAGCCTAAAGTGAGTGTAAATGTAATCTACTTTGAAGCGTTAATGTAAATTACAATAAGGTTCATTATCTGAATTGATTAATTCATATGCAGGGATGAAAGAGAACTTTCAATCTCTTCTGACAGCAAGAGATTCCACGTTAATATGAACCTTATTTAGTATGTATCAAACATTCACCACCAGAAGATAACAACTTTAAGGTAGGATACATTATCTGTGTAGATTACTTTAGTGATGACTGTCCTACAGTCAGATATCTTTTAAAGTATTTATTATAGATATTCTTACATTATTGTTCTGTTAGAGTGATTCTCCATCATATCACTTGATGTTGCTAATGATGCAAACAGGTTAATAGCTACTGGGATATTTGCAAATCTTCCCATAACCTCATGGGCTAGAATGGATTTTGTGTGAGGCAAGAAGATCTAAGACCAACATAAAAGTTACATACTGGTATGTAACAAATGGCAGAGAGAATTTAAAGATCAAAAGTTTACAAACTACTGTTGCAGATAGACACACCTGTGCTTTCTAGTATACATTCTGAAGAATCCAGATGAAGATTTCTCAGCAGGGTTCTACAATATACATACTAAAGAGTATGAGCCAGATTGTGTTTGGTTTTGTATGAATCCACAGGGGAGGAAAAGGAGGCTTCCCTCACCCCTTTTTCCCCTCTTCATGGTCCAAAGTCAGGAATGCAATTACATCTTAAAACTAGCATTGACAGAAGTGTTAGCTCCCCAAAGTACATTTGGCAGGACAAAGGAGGACCAACAGCAGAGTTGGCCCCACTTGGTGTGGGGGAATACGCTTCTGCATCCTGAAAAAGGGTTCAGCCGGGACTGCCCTGGCTTGCCATCCCCCAAAGCATCAAGAATTGTGCCTGCCTCAAAACATTTCCGCTTCTTATGATCAATGTTACCAATCTCGGTAGAGCCCTTCCAGCGTAATTTGACACACCAGACTAATGATTTTTTTTTATTCTCAACAATGAAATGTCTAAGATTAAAATATTGGTAAAGTGGCAGGGCACGTATGATTATTAATTTGCTCATAAAACACTGTGCCCCCCTTTTTAATAATCTGATGAAATTGGGTTAGACATGCCTTTGGCCAAAGTTAATACCATCTATTACTGTTTGGATATCATACATAGTTTCCCTGTGTAAAAGAAAGAGAAGATAGTGGTGAAGGATGATTAAGATTTTTAAATCATTCTCCATACATTTAATGAATGATGGGTATAAAGCCTGTTCACTAGAAGTGGGAAGAATCTTATTTAAATATTAAAAAGGAATGTGTCTGAGTAAAGAATGAGGACGTTTATTATTGTCTATTATTTGTGTTATGTGCTGTTTGGTATTTATTGTCAAACAGGTAGGGCTGGTCCACACTAAGCCCCCAGTTCGAACTAAGATACGCAACTTCAGCTACGTGAATAACGTAGCTGAAGTCGAAGTATCTTAGTTCGAACGTAAAGGTACTTACCGCGGGTCCACACACGGCAGGCAGGCTCCCCCGTCAACTCCGCCTACTCCTCTCGCGGAGCAGGATTACCGGCGTTGACGGCGAGCACTTCCGGGATCGATTTATCGTGTCTAGACAAGACGCGATAAATCAATCCCAGAAGATCGATTGCTTGCCGCCGAACCAGCGGGTAAGTATAGACGTACCCATAGACTTGAATATCTCATTGCATAGTGTCTCTGTCATAAGATCATTTTTGTAATGGTTAGTGTTGCAGTTTTTGGCACTAGTATGGCAATAACTTGTAAAATGCTCATATAGTTATTTTTAAAGTGTCTGTCATGAACTCTAGATATTTGTACGCATATATTAAAAATGGGTGCCTACATTTGTGCTTCTACATACACTTTTAGGCACCTAAAAAGGTACCCTACATTTTCAAAAGTCCTAAGCACTAAGAAGCTCCTGTTGGGTTCCTGAAAATGGATTTAGGTGTTTAACTTGAGGCTCTATTTTTTGGTGTCCAGTTACAACAGTCTAATACTTTATTATTTTTCTGCCCCAAAACTAACTGTATCTAATCTAGAGAGTCATGTCCTCCATTTTAACCTGGGGAGTTTGTAATAAACATAGTACTAAATCAAATTAATTATTTTCAGTTCTCTCAAAATGTGCTTGATATCTCAGAAACAAGATTCTATGGGTGGGATTTTCAACAGCACTGAGTGCTGGTCTGTCATTATGAAGTCAGTGGGAGTTTTGCCATAAACTTCAATGTGAGCAGACTTCTGTCAATGCTGAGGGCTCTTGAAAATCCCAATGTTGCCAACTGTTACAATATTTCACACTTTTTAAAGGATTCTTGTGAATTTCTGGCTTCAGTTTCTCAAATTTTGTCGTTATCCAAAATGGCTGATGCTATCTCCCATTATGTACAGTCAATGGGGCTGAAGCCAAAGGCTGCCCTCAAGATAGCCACCATATTCTTTAATCTTTCTAGATTAGAGAGGTTGCCTTCAGTGAAGATGCAGGTACGACCCCATTGTTTCCAAGGGGACTGAAGCCAACCTGCACTCAGAAAAGATGCTGGCCAAATGATCACCATGGGAGGGCCAAGCAAGGAACAGGGGAATATCTGAAAATGTCAGCAGTGGAACTGTGTGGGCAGCAGAGCGGAAGAATGTATTAGAATGGGGAGTGCAGGGGAAGGCTAGGAGCCAGAGGCAGACTGTAGGGACACAGGAGTGTGTGGGAGCTGGAGGCAAATTAATCAGAACAGTGGAAGGTAGCGTAGATGAATAAGAGAATGGGGTGGATAAAAGGCTGTGAAGGGAAAGGGAGGGAAATGTGGGAGGTGACTGAATGTGGAAGTGGGGCAGGTGGGAGACTGAGGTCTCTGGGGGAGCAGGCAAGGAGAACGTCAGTGGAGCATCTGTCACTCTATCTTGTCTAGGTAGGGAGGAAGATAGAGAGAGATAGAATGATAGTTCCCCAGCTTGAGGGATGAGTGGAGGTAAGGAGCAGTAAGCAGAGAGGTCTGCATTTATTCATGCATATTTAAGACTGAATTTTGATCCTGAGATAATCACACACAAGTTGGAGGTAGGTGAAAAAATCAAAAACCAAACAAAATACAATGCAACTCCTCTTCTTAAACTCTCATGATTTTTAAGTCTACCTTTAAGATGTTTGGATATTTGGGATTGGCAGTATTTAAATCCTACACTGTGCTCCTCTGTGCTGCTTCTCTCTACAACAATATAGAGGAGGGATTGGGGGATGGCCAGTAAATTCATTACAAGCAGGTCCACAGGATTAAACCATCCATGCATCTGAGCTGCCCAGTGGAAGAAAGTGTTCTTTTCCCTTCCCACTGCAATACCTTTCTGATTAGATGCCCTGCACAAAGCTCCTAGAAGGTGGTCAAGAGAGCCCTAAGAGTATGTTTACACAGTGCAAAAAAAAAAACCCCCAACAAAAAAAGAACCCACAGCAATGAATCTCAGGGTATGTCTACACTACGAGGGTAATTCGATTTTACTTAAATCGAATATGTGGAATCGATATTGCAAAGTCGAACGTGTGTGTCCACACTAAGGACACACTAAGGACAGTAATTCGACTTTGTGAGTCCACACTAACGGGGCGAGCGTCGATATTGGAAGCGGTGCACTGTGGGCAGCTATCCCACAGTTCCCGCAGTCCCCGCTGCCCATCGGAATTCTGGGTCGAGCCGCCAATGCCTTCTGGGTAAAAAAAATTTGTCGTCATCCGTCCGTCACTAACGCCCTCCCTCCCTCCATGAAAGCGCCGGCGGGAAATCAGTTCGCGCACTTTTCTGGTCAGTGACAGCGCGGACGCCACAGCACTGCGATCATGGATCACGCTGCGACCATCGCTGCACTTGTGGCCGTTCTCAACACCTCGCAGCTTATCATACACCTTTCCCTGAGGCAGATGCAGAGAAATCGGGCGAGGAGGCTACGGCACCGCCGTGAGAGCCTGAAGTCGGAGAGTGGCACAGAGCTGTCAGAAACCACGAGCCCCAGCGCCCAGGACATCACGGTGGCAATGGGGCATGTGGATTTTGTTGAACGGCGATTCTGGGCCCGGGAAACAAGCACGGACTGGTGGGACCGTATAGTGCTTCAGGTCTGGGATGAATCCCAGTGGCTGCGAAACTTTCGCATGCGGAAGGGGACTTTCCTCGAACTTTGTGAGTTGCTGTCCCCTGCCCTGAAGCGCAAGGACACCCGCATGCGAGCAGCCCTCACTGTCCAGAAGCGAGTGGCCATAGCCCTCTGGAAGCTTGCAACGCCGGACAGCTACCGGTCAGTCGCGAACCACTTTGGTGTGGGCAAATCTACCGTGGGGGTTGTTGTCATGCAAGTAGCCAAGGCAATCGTGAAGGTACTGCTCCCAAAGGTAGTGACCCTGGGAAACGCGCAGGTCATCATAGATGGCTTTGCCGCGATGGGATTTCCAAACTGCGGAGGGGCTATCGATGGGACTCACATCCCTATCCTGGGACCGGACCACCAGGCCAGCCAGTACATCAATAGAAAGGGCTACTTTTCAATGGTGCTGCAAGCACTGGTGGACCATCGGGGACGGTTTACAAACATCTACGTCGGATGGCCGGGCAAGGTTCATGACGCTCGTGTGTTCAGGAACTCTGGTCTGTTTAGACGGCTGCAGGAAGGTATTTACTTCCCAGACCACAAAATAACTCTTGGGGATGTGGAGATGCCTACAGTCATCCTCGGGGACCCAGCCTACCCGCTAATGCCCTGGCTCATGAAGCCCTATACTGGCGCCCTGGACACAGAAAAAGAACTGTTCAACTACCGTCTCAGCAAGTGCAGAATGGTGGTGGAGTGTGCTTTTGGCCGTCTCAAAGGGAGATGGAGAAGCTTACTCACTCGCTGTGATCTCAGTGAAACCAATATCCCCATCGTTATTGCAGCTTGCTGTGTGCTCCACAATCTATGTGAGAGCAAGGGGGAGACCTTTATGGCGGGGTGGGAGCTAGAGGCAAATAGCCTGGCTGCTGATTACGTCCAGCCAGACAGCCGGGCCATTAGAAGATCCCAGCGGGACGCCCTGTGCATCCGGGAGGCTTTGAAAGCTAGGTTCCTGAGTGAGCAGGGCAACCAGTGACTTTTCAGTTTGTGGACAGA
>NW_020664373.1:19957525-19996511 GCF_002925995.2 Terrapene triunguis
TTTGGGTGAGGGTGGTGTGGGACTTGGTGGCGGGTGAGGGCGGTTACAGATAGACTGCAGCGGGGCTCTGTCCTCCTGCCTCCGGTCTTGCAGAACATCCACAAGGCGCCGGAGCGTGTCCGTTTGCTCCCTCATTAGTCCAAGCAGCTTTTCAGTAGCCTGTTGGTCCTCCTGACGCCACCTCTCCTCCCGTTCCATGACTGCTCGGTGCATTTGTGACAAGTTCTCCCTCCACTGTGTCTGCTGGGCTGCCTGGGCTCGGGAGCAGTCCATTAGTTCTGAGAACATGTCTTCACGCGTCTTCTTCTTCCTCCGCCTAATCTGCGCTAGCCTCTGGGAGTGTGCTGAGAGGCTGGGTTGGGAGACAGTCGCAGATGTGTCTGTGTGAATTGTGAAAAGGGAGTGAATTCCTGAGACAGATAAATGAAATTGTATACAAAGAACCTAGTCTTTCTCTGTGAACAAGACCATGCACTGCACCTCTCACATGCGCACTCAGGACAAGGTCGAATTTTCGGCCGTCGCCTTCAGTGCCTGTGGACTTGCGGAGGTCTTGGACTGTTCAGAGAACTGTGGCTGGAGACCTGAACTTCTGGAGCGGGCAATAATGGTAAGCCGCAGACTTGTGGCTGCTTAAAACTCCAGCAGTAGCACTGGCCTCCTTTCACATTGAAAGCAATGCCAGTCTCTGCTGCCAGCAATCAGGACAGCATCAACTCTGCCCCTGTCCCACCCCCTCGCGGCTGTCCCAGGGAAAGATCCCTGTATGCTGCCCCTCTCCCTCCACCGCGTGGCTGTAAAGCAGTCCCAATACTAACATTCCCCTCCCTAATTCAAAGCAGGGCGTCATGAGCGACATCACCCTCCTGAGGATCCCGGACACCCAGAGAGAACGCATGCTGCGGGAAAGCATGCAGAAACCGGGGCCGTATGCCGCCATGCTATGTCGGGCCATGATCCCGGAGTACTTGATTGTGGCGTGGAGGGGGCATGTCTGCTACCACGGAGGGCCCACTAAGATCGCCCTACCCCGGAACCTGATCAACAGGCTTGAGCTCTACCTCCACGAGACCTACGAGGAGTTCTCCTACGAGGATTTCTCGTCGATCCCCGGCCACATTGACCGGATTTTCGTGTAGGTGCACTGGGACTATGGAGTGGAGCGTCTTGGGCCTGGGAATCATGGAGTAACGGACATTGTGAAAATTTTTTAAAACACTTGGGACTAAATTGAGAAGAGCCCAAGACAGAGAAATCATGAAAACCCATTTGTTACCTTTGTAAATATTCCTGTTTTGTACCTGATTATTTTTTTACTAGTTTACAGAACTTTTATAAATGTACATTGTTAATAGTATAAATATTACCGTTCTGTTTTAAATAAATGTTTACATGTTTACAGCACTTACTGCTTGATCCTTCCCCTGATTCTGTGTCCGGGGTAAGGGATGGGGACGGTTGGTACGGGATCTCGGTAAGGGTGATGAAGAGCTCCTGGCTGTCGGGGAAATCAGCGGTGCCAGCGCTGTCGACTGCCTCGTCCTCCTCATCTCCTTCTTCATCTTCCCCGTCCGCTGTCATGTCCGACGAGGAACCGGCCGCGGACATGATCCCATCCTCGGAGTCCACGGTCAGGGGTGGGGTAGTGGTGGCGGCCGCTCCCAGGATGGAATGCAGTGCCTCGTAGAAACGGGATGTGTGGGGCTGGGATCCGGAGCGTCCGTTAGCCTCTTTTGTTTTTTGGTAGCCTTGTCTCAGCTCCTTGATTTTCACGCGGCACTGCGTTGCATCCCGGCTGTAGCCTCTCTCTGCCATGGCTTTGGAGATCTTCTCGTAGATCTTAGCATTCCTTCTTTTGGAGCGCAGCTCTGAAAGCACGGACTCATCGCCCCACACTGCGATGAGATCCAAGACTTCCCGATCAGTCCATGCTGGGGCCCTCTTTCTATTACATTGCACGGCCATCTCTGCTGGAGAGCTCTGCATAGTTGCCACTGCTGCTGAGCTCCCCTCGATGTCCAAAGAGGAACTGAGATTCAAACTGCCCAGACAGGAAAATGAAAATGAATTCAAATTTTCCCGGGGGTGTGGCTGGTCAGAGCATCCGAGCTCGGACTGCTGTCCAGAGCGTCAACAGAGTGGTGCACTGTGGGATAGCTCCCGGAGCTATTACCGTCGATTTCCATCCACACCTAGCCTAATTCGATATGGCCATGTCGAATTTAGCGCTAATCCTCTCGTTGGGGAGGATTACAGAAATCGATTTAAAGAGAGCTTTATGTCGAACTAAATGGCTTCCTGGTGTGGACGGGTGCAGGGTTAATTCGATATAACGGCGCTAAAGTCGACATAAAAGCCTAGTGTAGACCAGGCCTCAGAGCCCAGATCTACTGACTGGGGCTAACATGAGGGCACTAAAAATAGGTATGTAGGTAGATGTTCAGGCTGGGGCTGGAATTTGGGCTCTGAAACCCAGCCCTTATCCTGAACTTCAGAGTTCAAGCTCCAGCCTGAGCCTAAATATCTACACACCTAGTTTTAGCACTGTGGAACAAGCCCAAGTCTGTAAACCTGGGCTCTGCCATTCGCTGCCATGGAGATTTTTTGCCATGTAGACTTACTTTGAGATACCAAAGCCATTCTTGGTAAGTCCCAAACTCTGTTTATATCTTTAAGTTCAAGGAAACATGAAAAATCTTCCAAATCTACTTACATGAATCTCAATTATGTCATATATTTTTATAATATGTAACAAAACAAAAGGGAAAGAATGTGTTTTTATCCTTCTATTTATAGGCATAGACTTTTATGATTAACTCCTTCAATAGGAGCAAGTATGTCAGAGACCTATGTGTAACAATCTTCAGTATTTATGAGGAATTAATTGAAGGGGGATTTCTGTTTTCAAATGAGTCAAGTGGATTTGCTTTTAATTCAGAATTCCCTGAAGTTTGTGTAATGAGATGTTGCTGCACTCAACAGTGTGTATTAAGCAGTAAAAAGTTCTGAGGGTTAAAACATCACTAAGATACATTGTGAGTCAAAAGGCTGAGGGATCAGAGATTTCAGTCACCAGAGAAATGCAGTCATCTCCCAGAAATGCACTCTGAAGTGATTTATTATTGTTGTATAAATATAGAATAAATATAATGCTACTGTAGCTGAGTTCAGATTTCTCAACACTCTTTATTACTGACATTAAGCACAGGCAAAACAAGCAGCTTATTGGTGTTACTGCAGTCCTACAACTCTGTCCTTATCTTTGTACTTTAGGGTCATAGAATATCAGGGTTGGAAGGGACCTCAGGAGGTCATCTATAGTCCAACCCCCTGCTCAAAGCAGGACCACTTCCCAGACAGATTTTTACCCCAGTTCCCTAAATGGCCCCCTCAAGGATTGAACTCATAACCCTGGGTTTAGCAGGCCCATGCGCAAGCCACTGAGCTATCCCTCTCCCCCTCCCAGTTGTGCTCCAGGTGAGGTTTGAACTTCCAACCTCAGCATTACTCCACACAACACTGCTCTATAAGTACTGTATGCTAACCCATTGTGCTACTGGAGCCCACACCTATGTAGTCATGCCTACCTATGATGCTATATAAAGGTTTTCTTTGGCAACAGACCTAGGGTCGCCAGGTGTCTGGTTTTTGGCTGGAAAGTCTGGCTGAAACGGGGACCTGGCACTGTCCAGTCAGCACTGTTGACCAGACACTAAAAGTCCAGTTACCTGCAGTAACTGACCTCTGCCACTGGGGGTGGGAAGAGCAGCAGGTGCTGCTGGAACCTGGAGGCACACTCAGGAATGGCTCTGGCAGAGAAAGATACTGGTGGCTTCCCCGTCCTGCCCCAAGCGTGGCTCTCCCTCCCCTGCCCTGCCCCACTCACCCCCACCTCCAGAGCCCTGCTCAACTGGCAGAGGGTGTGAGGTGGAGAGAGCAGCGAGTGTTGGTGGGGGGAGAGAAGAAAAACAAGGGTTGTGGCCTCAGGGGAAGAGGCGGAACAAGGGGTGGGGACTTGGGAGAAGAGGCGGAGCAGGAGGCGGGGGAGGTTCCAGCACTCAGTGTCTGGTTTTCACAAATTAGAAAGTTGGCCACCCTAAACAGAACTGATGAGGGAGGCAGTTTGTGGCTTGATCTTCCCCCACAACCTAAACTTATGACCTAACAAATAAAGCCATTCTTGCTTTAGTGGATACGTTTAATAGCCTCATACTGAATTCACATTATTTAGACCACAATTCACTATGTAATTACTGTTTAGGAGGAGTAAGAATAGCTAAAAAATATGGGCGTGACTGTGCTAATGCTTTTTAAAGGATCTGAGCATTCTCAGTGTAAACTAGAGATCTCCAGAAACTTAAGCAAACCCCTTTGAGCTGATTATTCTTGCAGTTATTAACTGCTGTGCCTTCTTTCCCTTCAGACTGCCTCCTGAGTGCTTTACTAAGGCCTTGTCTACACTACCAAGCTTTGTCGCCAAAAACTGCCTTTTGTCGACCAAACAGTGCATGCGTAGACACTGCAATGCAACTTTTGTCGGGAAAGATGCCCGGTTTTGGCAACTAAATACATCCACCTTTTGCCTCTACATTTTTCTTGACAAAGTGCCAGTGTAGACACCTCGCTTGATTTCATCACTTTAATTAGCCTCCAGAAGGTGTCCCACAATGCCCATCGTGACCACTCTGGTCAGCGGTTTGAACTCCACTGCCCTGCAGCCAGGTATGCATCCATCTGCTCCTTAGAAGCCCCAGGAATTTTTGAAGTTCCATTTCCTGCTGTCTCAGTGTGGATAGGTCTCATCGCATCGTCCCTGGTGACCATGGCAGCTTATTGCAGCAAACGCTCTCCTGCTTGGCCCACTGTAGAGCTGCTGGATCTGCTCAGTATATGGGGAGAGGAGGCTGTGCAGTCCCAACTGCACTTAAGCTGTAGGAATTTTGATACCTACAGGCACATTTCTTGATGCTTGTGTGAAAAGGTTTATGATCAGGACATGCTGCAGAGCGAAGATAAAAGATCTGAGGCAGGCGTATCATAAGGTGAGGGATGCAAACCGTCGCTCCAGTGCTTCACCTAAGACCTGCCGGTTCTAGAAGGAGCTGGATGCTATCCTCGGTGGCGACCCCACCTCCATCGCCAAGAGCCTCGTGGATACTTCGGAGGGAACGGAGGCGGCGGAAAGAGGACCTAACCTGGAGGATGACATTATTGATGAAGAGGTGGAGTTAGATGAGGATGTGGAGCTCCCAGCAGGGTCGCCTGGTTGAAAATGTTTATTTCTAGGCAGCCAATAACTGTACTATCCTGTACCATTTGTTTTAATAGATAAACAGAACAATCATATTCTGCTCCATATCTTAATGCATGACATAAATCATATTAACAACTGAACAATACCTTATGGGCAGTAAAATTAATATTAATTAATGTCTGAACAGTGCTTTGAACATGTAAATCACAACATAATTGCTAATTATTAGTACAAAGTAAACTTCTGGTTTAAGGTTTGGACCAACTCCAAACATTAGTTCTTATTATTTTATTTTGGTTTGTTGTAAGGTTTATTGTACTCACTCACATAAATCCCGACTCCAAACTATAATCCAGAAGATGCCAGTAAATGAGAAAGTCAGAAGTAATGTAAGAAAAATTTATTAAGGAAAATACAGTTATTTCAAGTGGCGTAATCCCCAGAAGTCTCCCCAAATTACTATAGAAATCTAAGGTACAGTCTTTGGATGCACTTCACATGAAATAACAGATCATGAGAGGATGTTTGTTTGTTTGTGACCAACATAGATTTTGGAGTTTTTGGACTGAACCCAGTTATTCATCATGTATTCATTCAGAGCTGACAAATCTATGGCTTTGTCTACACTACAGACCTTACAGCAGCATGCTATACCGCTGCAACTGCGCCTCTGTCAGGTCTGCCATGTACCCACTTTTGGGGGGAAGAGGTGGGGCAGGAGCAGGGCCTCAGTGGTCCAGTTACCAGCAATTAGAAAGATGGCAACCCTACTGATGGAGCTGCTCAGGTGTAACGATGGTAGGAAATGCTGAGAAGAAAACAGAGTTTTAGACACAGCCTCTCCACGCAAAAGAATAAATGGACACAAATCAGACATCAAGAATTGTAACATTCAAAAACCAGTAGGAGAGTACTTCAATATCCCTGGACACTCAATAACAGACTTAAAAGTGGCAATTCTTCAACAAAAAAACTTCAAAAACAGACTTCAATGAGAAACTGCAGAACTGGAATTAATTTGCAAACTGGACACCATCAAATTAGGCCTGAATAAAGACTGGGAGTGGATGGGTCACTACGAAAGTAATTTTCCCTCTGCTGATACTCACACCTTTTTGTCAGCTGTTGGAAATGGGCGACGTCACCCTTGATTGCATTGGCCTCGTTAGCACTACAAAAGTAATCAACTGTTGAGAATAGGCCACTTCCACCTTAATTGAATTGGCCTCGTTAGCACTGACTCCCCACTTGGTAAGGCAACTCCCATCTTTTCATGTGCTGTAATATATATACTGCTTACTGTATTTTTCACTCCATGCATCTGATGAAGTGGCCCTCAAAAGCTTATGCCCAAATAAATTTGTTAGTCTCTAGGGTGCCACAAGGACTCCTCGTTGTTTTTGCTGATACAGACTAACACAGCTACCACTGTGAAATCAATTCAATGGGTGGCTCTTTCCCCATTCACAATTCTGATTTGAGATTAGTCAGCTACTTTAACTCCATTTAATATGGACCACATTGATTTAGCACAAAACACTTGACCTCAGATTCGGCTTCCCATTTTTTAGAGCTGTTGTTCCATTTTCCTTGAAAGACCAAATAAGAAATATATTAAACCCTATATGAGATTAGCTGCCTTGACGCAGAATGTACAAATGAACATTAACATAAGACAATAGCAGCATCTTTGAGGTCAAAAATATCCATTATATGGATTTTTTTTTTTTGGTATTACAGCCTCATAACCCACTGTTCAAATGTTATGAAATATAATGTTTCTCATTGTATTCTTTTATGAAGTCAGGAATCTTTCAATAAAAGAGCCTCATTCTAAAGCTGTTAGCACCCTATTATGTTACTGCCACTGGTATGTATGTGTTCTCCAGCTGCAAAAAGGGAATAATGTAGAATCGCTAGAGTTATTGTACTTACAGCACTGTACAAGCAAGATGTAATTGGAGCATTAAAATGAATGCTCCATATGGTGAAGGACAGTCTGTACGTTAGGATATTAAGAACTGGTAACAGTGAGGATTACTTAAAAAAGACTAAAATTAAATGTGTATTTTTCTCTATTGTGCTGCATCTGGTTTCTGTCAGAATGAATCTTGTTGATCTTGGTTTCAAGGTTTCCATTCTGTGAGCTTTTAAACCAAGGTCAAGCAGTAGGCAGCACTGAGACCTTGAAGGTGTCATTGACTAGGAATATATAAGCTTTATAGCTACAACACTAATTATTTATCATTCATAGAAAGAAATATAGGTGGGCAAAATGTTATAGTTATACAGATTTTTCTATAGCTGTATACACACCAGCATGTCAATAGACAGACGATAAAGATTATGTGAACATATGTGAGCATACACATGTTTATATAAATACATGTGTGTATATCTAGAGAGAGAGAGATGCATATATAAAAAAACTCAATGTGAAATTATAATATGTGCGTATCCCACTAGAGTTATAGGGCTCTGTCATACTCAGGCCCATTTACATTGCTCTGATGCATAAAATGGTCTTTGAGTCAATGGATTTCCTACACCCCTGTGGCCTAGAGCTGGCCAGGCAGCTTTAATCAAGCCCCTCAGCTTCCCAAGGGTAGGAGTTGTGTCTGGAACACTGTGGTGCTCTGCTTATCCCCTGCTTCCAAAGCCCCTAGGAAGTCATGAGAAGTGGAGCATCAGACCATTCCTGAGACTGCTTTAACTTTCATGGGGGACGAGGTGAGTATGCTCTCACAAACACCCCACAATAAAGGCAGCATTTTGCCCCACCTCCAGCCCTCCATTGCTGTGCTGTGCATGGGAATAGAGATACTGAAATTGGGCTATTTGTGACATTGTAGCTGCATGAGTAATGAGACTTGAAGCAGCCTCCTGAGCTGATTTTGTTTCTGTTAATACAGTATGTGTTTGACATTGCAGCCTTCAAATATTATGTCCAAGCTGAAGTATAATTACAAAAGAAAAACAACTTTAATAACATGTTTTATCAGAAATGGTTTCTGAGAGCTCCACAGGGAATGTGTCTAATCTAGGCGTTTTCTCCGCAGGCATTCTCTTTTTATGCACTAGCAATGTCTGCAGTGGAAATGAGACTTCTAGGCTGGTATTCCTAGCGGGGGATGAGGGTGGAGGGGGGGTGGATCCAACCAAAACCAGGTTTCATTAGTCAGAAAGCAAATGGATTTATATGGGGTTTACAATACTGTCCAAACTGATCAATAATTTCGTTAATATCTTTCACTGGCCTTTAACAGTAGCCATGTGATGTTTGAGGTGCTGTAAGTGGGTTGGAATTTTCTGAATAACACTTCCAACATTGTTGGCACATTGTTATGAATGTAAGGTCAGCATACTCCTGTATCAGAATGTTAATACTTCAGATGAATTAGGTTTGTAAGGATTACGTTAGTTTTGGAGATCTTACGCCAGGCCTTTCTGTGGATTTGATTTAGTTCTGAACATCTCCTAAAGCATGTCTTGTTTCATGTTTTGTTTTGTCTGTCAACTAGAGCAAATGCATTCCCCTCTTTTGACAGTTTTAATATCATCCCACAGGCTAATCATGGGTCAAGGTTGCTGCTTTCTGAAAAAGCCAGTGAGAGGTAATTCTATTACTTGTCAGAAGGATCCATAATTATGTGGTATTGCCTCTTTCATTCCCTTTCTATGGGACTATCATTAGTGCTATCTCCTGCTCTCTCTAGTGAGCTCTTTCTCTCCCCTCAGCCCCTGTAGACCCCACTCTCTTTTCCAGGGTCCTCTTTCTCCCCTCTAACTGCCTCCATCTCTGTCCTTTCTATCCAAGAATAAATTAAATTATTATTATTTCAGGTTTGTACCATTTGAAAGCTAGATTTTCTTTATTGTATGTCAAATTTAACAAAAGCTTAATTAAGTTATCCCTTTTGCATCTTCTTCTAATCCCACTAAAGTAAATGGGAGTTTTGCCATTGGCTTCAGTGAAAGAAAAATATATCTGGTCCTATGTTACAACAATCTAATCTATAGGTATATATTACTCCAGTATAAGTGATCCACAGAATCACTTAACTATGCACCTACAGGCAGTAATTAGGCATCTAAATACAGGGCCGGCTCTAACTTTTTTGCCACCCCAGGCAAAAACGAAGAGCGCTGCCCCACAGTAACACCCCACCCTCAGTGCCATGCTGGGCCGCCCAAACCCCTGCCCCCCGAGTGCCGGGTCACCCAAAACCCCCGGAGCGCCAGGCCGCCGAATCCCCCCAAGCTCCACGCTGCCGAACCCCCCCAAGCGCCTCGCCGCGCTGCCCAAACCCCCGCCCCCACCCAAGTGCCTCGCCGGGCCGCCCAAACCCCCGGAGCACCGCGCTGGCCGGCCAAACCCTGGCCCCCCGAGCGCCACGCCGGCCAAACCCCCGGAACGCCGCGCCGGCCAACCCCCCGCCCCAGCGCCGTGCCGCCCCACCCAAACCCCCGGAGCTCTGCGCCGGGCCGGCCAAACCCCCGCCCCAGCGCCACGCCGCCACGCCCAAACCCCCAGAGCACCGCACTGTGCCGCACCGGCTGGCCAAACCCCCGCCCCCCGAGCGCCGCGCCGTGCCGCCTAAACCCCCGGAGCACCGCGCCGCACCGCCCAAACCCCCGTCCCCCCCAGCGCCGCGCAGCCAAAGCCCCCGCGCCCCCCCAGCGCTGCGCCACCAAAACAAAAAAAAACCCTCAAGCGCTGCCCCGCGAACAAAAACAAAAACAAACACACCGCGAGCGTCCCCTGCCACCCCAACATTGGCCACCCCTTGTAAGGTGCTGCCCCAAGCATGTGCTTGGTCGGCTGGTGCCTGGAGCCGGCCCTGTCTAAATGGGTACTGCTGCACAATTAAATGCAGGTGCGAAATTACACCCGCATATCAGAGGGTAGGTTGGGGCCAGGCTAAAAATTAGTTATATCCTTCTATATACTTGGTCTATGCTGAATAAATAAGTATTTTGCCAATGATAAGTTATATCGCACAGCATTCTGAGCATTTCTTAGTGAAGAAAAACAATGATACCGTAGATCCTTTATGAAGAATGTGATTTCTTTAATGGGTTCAATCAGATAGTCTTTTAATATAGTGTTTGGCATTTAATTTCCTTTCCTGCAAAGCTATTTCATAATTTGATACTGATTTTGGGGGCACCTCTTTTTTGACTGAGAAAAGGCCATTTATTCCTACTCTCTGTTTCCAAAGGCCTTGTTGGAGCTTCACAGACAAGATTTTAAAGCCTCCAATGTTCAAAAATAATCTACTCAAATGGTAATCATGGCATCATAGAAATGTAGGGCTGGAAGGGACCTCGAGAGGTCATCTAGTAGTCCATCCCCACATGCTTAGGCAAGAAGAAGTAAAACCAGACCATCCCTGACAGGTGGTTGTCTAACCTGTTCTTAAAAAACATGCACTAGTGGGGGATTCCAAAACCTCCCTTGGTAACTTATCAAGTACATAACTACTCCCATAAAGTTTTTCCTAATATCCAACCTAAATGTCCCTTGCTGCAAACTAAGCTGATTACTGTTTTTCCTACTGTCTGTGAAGATGGAGAATAATTGCTAACCATCCTCTTTATAATAACCTTTTACATATGTGAATACTATTATCATGTCCCCTCCTCCCCCCAGCCTTTTTTTTTCTCTAGACTAAACATGCCCAAGTCTTTCAACCTGTCTTCATATATCAGATTGTCTAAATCTTTGGTTATTGTTGTTGTTCATCTCTGGACTCTCTCCAATTTGTCAATCTTTCCTGAAGTGTGGCACCCAGAATTGGATGCAGTACTCCAGCTAAGGCCTCATCAGTGCCCAAGTAGAGTGGAACAATTACCTTCCATGTCTTACATACGACATTCCTGTTAATATGTCCCAGAATGATATTTGCCTTTTTTGCAATGACATCACACTGTTCACTCATTCAATTTATGATCCACTATCACCCCAGATCCTTGCAATATACATATCTACAGTTTTTTTCTACTCCGGGCATACACTGTGGAGGAACTAAATGACACAAGTAAAAGAGACTGGGAAATTTCTAACAATGAGTATTTAAATAAGCCTCTGTGAAACTGAGGACATTATTTTCACATTTTCCATAATTTTGTTTTCCCCATGATTTCACCCATGACATTTTATATATTCATGACATTTTCCAAAAACATGCAAATTTTGCACTTTCCCATGCTTTTACACTGAAAATCATTTTGCTCAATAATGTGCTTGCTTTCTCTGAAAATGATTTCTTTTTTACTACAAAATATTGCAAAAACCAGGACCAATTTTGAATTCACAATTAAATGTGAAAAGGCTCGAGTGTTGGGATCCTGAATTTTGCTGTGAATATTTCACCCCCTGAAGTATTTGTATTCACTAATACAATTCCCTGATTTCCCCACTCATCTCCTGTTGTTACACAATGTGTACCAGCAAACCCAGGAGCAGATCAAGGCTTTATCAGGATCCAGATCCACCAACATTTCAGAGCCCCAAGATACACTTTTCCTCCTAGCTCCTTCTCTTCCTCCCAGCCACTTGTAAACCCTTATCTTTTTCACACTTCTTGCTGGTTCTCTGAAGTAAGGCACCCCAAAGAAACCAAGCCTACCCCAGCTGTCAGGCAGCACCGTTCATTTGTGCTCTCTTCTTTCTGATCCACATCTGCTGCTCTCCTTCTTTGATCCACTGCTGTGCTGAGTCCTCTCTGACTGCAAAGCCTGGATTTTAATATTCCATTTGTTTCTCCTTAATTCTCCAATCAGCAAATCCCTGGAATTATCACTGTTTCTAAATGTAGAGCACCCGCTCTTCTTGTTTCTTCCTTTTCACAACGTAAAATGTAACCCCTTTATTACTAAAACATGAAAATATTTATTATCAGAATGTACTCCCATTACTGTTCTGCTGATTAATACAGTCTCTGGGGCAGTGGCATGTGAAATATTGCTTGTAGTATCTCAGAGCAGAAGCAAATCTGTTCTTAAAGCATTCTTTTCAGAGTTTAACAAAAAGAACAAAAATAAATAGGGTCTGTTCCTTGCCAAGATCTGCCTGTTTTAAACTTTTCAATAGTACAAATCATTATTAATGAAGCGCCTACCATTACACTCCCAACAGCATGGTATAAAAGTTACTGCAGTCATCCAAAGGATAAGAAGAAACACAGCAGATAACTTCTGGAGGGGAAAGATTTATGCTCTTTATGGGTTCAAGTTTACATGACAATAAAGGAATGGGGGATGTGTTATCTCTTGAAAGCTTTTGGGGGAGAAATGTGAAAGAAAATGGGATTTTGATTTTCAAATTAATGGGAAAGCAACCAGAGATCAAGGTCTCAGCAGTGGGGAAGTACAGCTCCCATCATCAGCTGTTTGGTTGGTTTTTTTAATATAAAATTGTGAAATAAAGCTGTATGACATGGAGATTTACATTACAATAGAGACTAAAGTAAATTAGGTAATGTAAATCTCCATGTTATACAGCTTTATCTAAAAATAACCGAGGAGGAGCTGCGCTGCTGATACCTTGGTCTCTGGCTGCTTTCCATTAATTTGAAAAACAAAATCCCATTTCCTTTGTATTTACTTTATATTAAGCATATACAACAACATATTATTGTGTCCGCTCTGCACTGACCAGTCTGTACACCCATGAGTGATGTGGGATGTGAGAGGAGTCTATATGAGCAGTGTCCAGAAAAAAGGGCCTGATCCACTCCATTGAAACTAACGGCATCTTTCCATTGACTTCGATATATGTTGGATCAAGCCCAAAGATGGGGGAGAGAAGGTTCCTTATGAGACTGGCTACTCAGTATCGTAAGAAGAGTGGGACTGATCAGTCAAGGCTGTTCTGTAATGGGAACTGAGTTTATGCCAGGTCCTGGCAAAAGAGGAATGGGAGAACTCTTTTGAAAGAACAGTATTCGGTGTTTGTCAGCCTAGGACAGAAGAATGTGGAAAGGAGGGAGGGAGGAAGGGGTTAGCAAAAACAAAACAAATAAATGGAAATTTCAATGCCACATTTCTCCTGCAACTGTTTTTTAACAGAAACAGGAGGAGGAGGTCATTTTTGGTTTTGATTCATAGGGCGTGTGATTGGAAGTACAGCAAGACTTTTTATAACAACCCAAACCCTCCCACAAGGGTTTGCACAGTTTAGCCAAGTGAACACAGAATCAGTTAATAGGCACCAGAAGTCAGAAATTCTACCGAGGGCATCAGGCTATGTTGCTCCCTGGAGAAATATGCTGAACAGAGGGAAGAGACAACAGTTCTGCTGTATTAAAAATAGGCACATGTTCCGAAATTCAGCATGTCAGCTTATTAAAGGAAACATTTACTCTCCTAATTCAATGCAGCAAGTTAATCAATCATTTGTTACTTAAAAAGAAGATTATAGTGTTAGACCTGTTCATTTTCCTTTGCTTAATTTGCTTGACAGAGTGTGGTTTGGGGATTATTTTCCCCAGATACATTTGCAACAGCTCTGGGCAAATGCACCTGTATTCTCCGTCAAGGGTCCCTCGAGAGCACAAACTCTTAGGTTTCTGGCTCCCAGCTGTCACCTCTCTTGGGTGGAGATCTGCGTCTCTCTCCCTCCTGACCAGGGTATTTCCAGGCTGAACAGTTCCCTGCCTACACTGTATTATTCCCAGCATGCCAGACTGCCTAACTAGGCCAATGTCTGTGCTTTGCCTTCTCTTCAAAGGCTATGAACAGCTGCAATTGCCAGCAGTAATAGGTTACCACGCAGCCCTTTCTGAGCATTACAGAGAAAACATATATTAAAACCAATACAAGAACCTACACGTGCTAATGAGCTTACGAGAGATCATCTCAACTCCAACGATGGCTCTGGTAAGTGATCAGTCCTTCAAATCCCACATGAGGGTTTTTCTATGGTTACAAGTTCATAGCGGCTTTAGCTCAGAACAAGAACCCCCCTGAATGGGTTAGGACTGGTCTACACTGAAAAGTTATATCAGCATAGCTATGCGTCTCAGGGGTATGAAAAATCCTCTCTCTGGAGAGACATAGCGAAGCCAAACTAACCCCCTGTGTAGACAGTGCTAAGTCAATGGAAGAATTCTTCTGTCAACCTAGCTACCGCCTCTTGGGGAGGTGCCACTGTAGCAGTTTAAGAGCTTGTCTACATTACACAGTTAAGACGACATAAGGCAGCTAAAGTCGACCTAACTGTGGAGGTGTACACACTGCTATGCTCTTCCCACTGATTTAACTCTCCTGCTGCGCTGACATCATAAAACCACCTCAATGAGAGGCATAGCGCTTAGGGCGATGTACTTAGAGTGACGCAATGTCAGTGTTCACGCTGCGTTGCTTACGTCACCCTAAGTGGCCTCCAGGAGGTATCCCACAATGTCCATCGTGGCCACTTGGGTCACCAGTTTGAACTCTGCTGCCCTGAAGCCAGGTACACAGGCATGCGCTCCTCTCCCTTTAAAGCCCTGAGAATTTTTGAAATTCCTCTTCCTGTTTGCTTGGCATGGACAGCTCATGTTGCATCTTCCCAGCTGACCATACCAGCTCCCCGCAGAAAACACACTCCTGCCTGAAGCACACCAGAGTTGGTGGATCTGTGGGATCTGTGGAGAGAAGAGGCTGTGCAGTCCCAGCTCCTCTCCAGCCACCGGAACTATGATACCTACAGACAGATTGCTCGTGGCATGGAGGAGAAGGGGCACGAAAGGGACCACACAGCAGTATCATGCTAAGATCAAGGAGCTATGACAGATGTATCAGATGGCAAGGGAGGCCAATCGTAGGTCTGGTGAGTCACCAAAGACATGCAGCTTCTACAAGGAGCTGCAAGCCATCCTCAGCGGCAACACCACCTCCATCTCCAAGAGCCCCGTGGATACTTTGCGGGGGGCTGGAGACAGTGGCCAGTGAACTGAACCCCAAGGACAACATGGTGAATGAGGAAATGGAGTTGGAGGATGATGAGAGACAAGCGACAGGGATGTGTGGTTGCATGGTGAGCCAGGACCTCTTTTTAACTCTGGAGGGGGCTAGCCAGTCCCAGCTCTCCAGCTCTGGTGCATCTGATGCAGGAGAGGGAAGCTCCGGTAAGTACTCCTTGTGCTTTGATGCTGCAGGGAGGTAGTGCTCTGCTTTTTTTAATCAGGCTAGAAGAGATACTGAAATAACCAACACATGTTTGTATCTGCTTCTCATTCCTCTGTGCAACTAGGCAGAGGGCATCCTGCAGAAAAGTTTGTTTATGCACACTGGGATGTCACGGGAATCCTCCATGGGGATCTCTAGCAAACTTTCTGGGAGGTACTCTGCAATCCTCTGCCAAAGGTTTCTTGGGAGGGCTGCCTTGTTTCTTCCACCCTGATAAGAACTTTGTTGCACCAATAGGCAATTACTTCTGCAGGCACCATAGCAGCACATAGGTGAGCAGCATACAGACCCGGTCTGCAGCGCTAGCATGCAGGAACTGCGCCCTTGTATCCTCGGTTACCCTCAGGAGTGAGATATCAGCTGCTATCACCCCTGCCTGTGGAAAACAGTGCCAGTATTCAGAATAGTGACCCTAGGTCCATATTGCCCTCCCCCCCGCACCCCCCGGGCCAAACTCACTATGGCTGGAGCTCTCGCCATGCTGTGTGCCTGCCAAGGGAAAGTGAGAAAGTGGTGTCTCTAACTTGTTTGGATCAAGGCTGTGAGTGCACTCACAATAGTGCCTCTATTTTTTTTTTAACATCTGCAGATGTGCCCTTGAGGGTCTCCTCTTGCACACTGGCTGAGCGGCTCCATCTGGTAAGGAAATGAAACAGGAAGAGTAAGGAAGACATGTTCTGAGAAGTGCTGCAATCCTCTGATGCTTTGAATTGCAAGCAGAAAGCATGGCGAGAGGCTATCAATGAGAAACTGTGAATGGAGAGCCAGGAGAGGAAACAGGGGCAGGAGCGGATGATAAAGCTGCTCCAGGACCAAACAGACATGCTGAGGTCCCTGATTGAACTTCAGGCAGAACACATGTGCTCGCCACCCCCTGCAGCCCATACAAAACTGTCTTCCATGCCCTCCCCATACTCCCCCCCACACGTTCCTCACGTGTTCTTGGGCCATCGTAGTACCCCCTGCACTCCACCCCAAAGGACATGTTTCACAATGACAGCTGTGACATACACCCAGCTGTGAGAGCCTTGTTGGCAAATGTGCTCTTCATTTTCATGTTTATTGCAGAACATAGAAATGTTTGCATCAATTTTTAGTAATCCTTAGTAAAAATGTACTTACTGAAAGAGAATGAATCTTTATTTGCCCCCTACATATGGTGGTTGCTGCTGAAATTCATACACAGTGGTAATCAGTGCATTTGCATTGTAAAATTAACACACACACAGCAATCATTACAAGGTTCATACTTCGGTGCAAGAAAATAATGCCTGGCTCAATGCGTTAAAGAAATCCGCATTACTGTGGTTCATTGTCAAAATGTTCCTTTAAAGCCTCCCTGATTCGAATAGCTCCCCAGAGAGCCCCTATAACTATCCTGGTATTTGATTGCTCAAAAGCAGCAGCCAGCCAATCCACCTCAACACTCCACTGCTGCAGAAACTTCTCCCCCTTAGCTTCACAAATGTTATGCAGAGCACAGCAGGCTGTTACGACCATGAGATCACTGAGGTCTAACCTGCCAAAAAAGCAGCACCAGCAACCCTTTAGGTGACCAAGGGCACATTCAACTGTCATTCTGCACCTGCTGAGCCTGTTGTTGAAGCGCTCCTTGCTGTAGTCAAGGTTACCAGTGTAATGTTTCATGAGCCATGGGAGTAAGGGGTAGGCTGGGTCTCCAAGGATCACTATTGACATTTCCACATCCCCAATTGGAATCTTCTGGTCTGGAAAGAAAGTCCCTGCTTGCAGCTTTCTGTACAGGCCAGTGTTCCTGAAGATGCATGTGTCATGCACCTCTCCTGACTACTCGTGTTGATGTCGGTGAAATGACCCCAGGGAGCCACCAGTGCTAGCAATACCATGGAAAAGCAGACCTTTCTGTTGATGTACTCCATCACAAGGTGGTCTGGAGCCAAAATGGGGATATGTATGCCATCTATCGCCTTGCCATAGTTAGGGAATCCCATTGTTGCAAAGCCATCCACTATTTCTTGAACATTGCCCAGAGTCACAGTCCTTCGTAGCAGGCGGCGATTAATGGCCCTGCACACTTGCATCACTGCAACCCCCACGGAGGACTTCCCCACTCCAAACTCATTCTTGACTGACCAGTAGCAGTCTGGAGTTGCCAGATTCCACACAGCGATCGCCACTTACTCTCTACTGTTAGGACAGCTCTCATTTTGGTGTCCTTGCACCGCAGGGCAGGGGTGAGTGCCACACACAGTTCTAGGAAGGTGGATTTGTGCCTCTGAAAGTTCTGCAGCCACTGCTTGTCATCCCATATATGCCTCACAATCTGATCCCAGCGGTCCACCATGTGCAGCTGCTCCGTGAATGCCAAAAGCAATCTTGAATTGTTTCTGTCCATGGCACACAGCAGAGCAGACACCATGGTGTCATCATCAGATTTGCAGCTCATGAAATACTGAAGAATCAGCTGTGTTGTGTTCCTAACGCTCATCACAGGACTGAAGAGCAGTGCAGGATCCATGCTTTCAGACAGAGCTGGTGGGCACCCAGTTTACAGAGGCTGTTGAAAAGCAGCACAAAATATAGTAGGAAGCCCATGGAATGAGTCAACAGTGTGCTCTTGTTGCCAAGAAGGCTAACGGCATTTTGGGCTGTATAAGTAGGGGCATTGCCAGCAGATCGAGGAACGTGATCGTTCCCCTTTATTCGACATTGGTGAGGCCTCATCTGGAATACTGTGTCCAGTTTTGGGCCCCACACTACAAGAAGGATGTGGAAAAATTGGAAAGAGTCCAGCGGAGGGCAACAAAAATGATTAGGGGTCTGAAGCACATGACTTATGAGGAGAGGCTGAGGGAACTGGGATTGTTTAGTCTCCAGAAGAGAAGAATGAGGGGGGATTTGATAGCAGCCTTCAACTACCTGAAGGGGGGTTCCAAAGAGGATGGAGCTCGGCTGTTCTCAGTGGTGGCAGATGACAGAACAAGGAGCAATGGTCTCAAGTTGCAGTGGGGGAGGTCCAGGTTGGATATTAGGAAACACTATTTCACTAGGAGGGTGGTTAAGCACTGGAATGCGTTACCTAGGGAGGTGGTGGAGTCTCCTTCCTTGGAGGTTTTTAAGGCCCGGCTTGACAAAGCCCTGGCTGGGATGATTTAGTTGGGAATTGGTCCTGCTTTGAGCAGGGGGTTGGACTAGATGACCTCTTGAGGTCCCTTCCAACCCTGATATTCTATGATTCTATGATTCTATGAATAATGAGACGAAGAAAACTGCATCATGGGACACTGAGTCTGCCCCTCTGAAGCACAGTGATCCCTTCCCAGAACACCCAGTGGCAGATGGTGGCAAGTTGCACAGTGAGATACCCACCCACAGTGCACTGCTCTGTCAATGCAAGAGCAGCAACTATGGACATGCTCCCCATCACAAGGAGAATTGTGTGAACATGCAAAAGTGGTTTAATTACAGTGGTGGATGAATGTTGACGTAACTTACGTCAACTTAATTTTGTAGTGTAGACGTAGCCTAAGTGTTGATTTACTCATAGTCTTAGGCCTGGTCTACACTAGGAAATGGGTGTGAAAAATGCATACCCCTGAGTGACGCAGTTAACCCGATCTAACCCCCAGTGTAGACAGCGCTAGGTCCACAAGAGAATTCTCCTATCAACCTAGTCATAGGCACCGACTCTGTGGGTGCTCGGAGGCTGGAGCGCTCATGGGGAAAAAATAGTGGGTGCTCAGCATCCACCGGTGACCCTGTGGATCAGCTGCTCCTCCTGCCCACCGGTGATCAGCTGTTCAGTGGTGTGTGGGAAGTACTGTGGGGGAGGAGAGGAGCGTGGAGGGGAAGAGGCAGGGGAGAGGCGAAGCAGGGGCAGGAAGTGGCAGGCTGGGGATAGGGGTTTCGGGAAGGGGTGGAGTGGGGAAGGGCTCAAAAATGAACACTGCAGCACTCCACTAGAAACCACCCCCCAAATCGGCATGTTATTGTTTATCACTACCCTACATGTGTTCACAGGCCTCTAGCCAGTTTCTAACCATATGACAATTCTCCTAAGTAAAACAATGTAATTAATTTTGAGAATAAGATTTCAGAAATGCTTTCTAAAAATCAAAGTATGTCAGTACCTTCCCTTCATCCATTAATTGTGGTTGTTCTAACAAAAAAAATGATGCAGTGTTACTGTGGTCTGATTTATTCTTTAGAGACTAGAGCTGTATGAATAACTGGTTACTTACTGGGATATAACAAATATGATCACATTTAGGGTGACCTTCCAGAAGGAAGATTGTGATATTTATGCTTATTGTTTTGCTATATAATGTTTTCAATCGATCCCTTTTTCACCAGCAGTCTTGATGGTTGCTGTGGGATGCTGAGACCATTTTGAGCTCCTGTTAAGTTGAAATATATCCCTATGGTTATTAATTTTTGAAATATATGGCTACACTTGTCAGCATAGCTCTGGGATATTCTGAAATGTGGTGAATGTTGGGGACCAAGAAATTGTTGGAAGGATGTTCGGCACCTTGCACGGAGATTGCCAATGGCACAAATGGGAATTAGGTGCCTACTTCTCAATGGGACCTAGGCAATGGACTGCCATTTGTGCCTTTGAAAATCTCCCCCATTATGAAGATTTAAAAGGAGAGATGAGGGAAAGAGAAAAGTGTCCATAATTAATTGGTCCAAAAATATCTGGTTCTTAAATGGTTCTCGGAAACAGCCATATTATAGTGAGAAGAGGAATTATTCTGAGGTGTCAAATTATTGTCTCTTAATTGTTTGGCTCTGCTCCTTTCCACAAATCATACCTACACCACAGCTATTTGAGTCCACCTAAATAGTATGCTCTTTGTGGAGTTGAGAGCAAAGTTTACATTTACGAAATTGTAGAATGAATAGAAAGTCTGATTGTAACACTCGACTGTGCAGCTAGGAAACCCCACCCATTACTGACCTCCTTCCCCCCCAGTGTCAGTGGTGACAATGCATCTATAGTAAAGCTTAAGAAAAGTGTAGAGACAGATTTAGGATTGGCTCTTTCATTGGTGTATGATGGAGAACATTCTATCTCATGGCAACCTGCCTAACCTGGAGAGCACTGCAAAGGTTAATCATATTTTTAAAACCCTATAAATAAATCCTTCCCCCCGTGAAGCATGGGGATCTTGGCTTGAATTTTTAGAAACCCCATTATGTAAAATTAGACTGGACAAAGTGCTTGAAGGTAATGCAGGGAAGGCATTTGGGGACCAAAATGTATCATTTTGTTAGCAACTCTTGACTGGCTACTATAAGTCAGGAGCTTTAAAAACTGTTGGAAAAAGAACACATTTATTAACTCTGTCCCCCTCCATTTTGATGGTGGAGTAGTTAAACACTGAAATGATTTCTCATGTTTCTCTGCCTAATCGGACTGAGTGACACACAAATATTCTCAGAGATCGCGGTTATGGGCTTGGTTTCTATACTGTTTCAATTAAACTCAAAGTGAAGCCACTCGCCAGTCCTTGGCAATAGAGATGTTGTGGCCAAATAGGGTGTGATCATACAGTGTAATTTACAGTCTTTGGACTCTATAATCCTCAAGAGAAGTAGTTCTCTACTTTAGAACCACAACCACAGAAGCATTACTAGTGGTCATAAGGCCACAGTCAAAATTTCCCTGTTAAAACATCAGGAGGCAAAAAAGCTGAAGTTTCACTCCTTCCCTAGCTAGGACTGATAAAAGTAAACTGGTACACAATATAAGGGCCTGCCTCTGCTCCCAGTGAACTCATGGGAGGTTTGTGAATGACTACAGTGAGAGCAGGATTGGCCCTTGCAAATGTACAATACATTATCTGCTGTATTTTTCTTTTTGGTTTAAAGCTAAATACATAAATGAGGAAACACTAAATAAATGCTTGCAGTAGAGAGCAGTGGTTTTATCAACGGAGTCAAAAAGCACTCAATTAGCACAGTGTCATTTGCTGGGAATCATTAGCAAAGGTGATAGGGACCTTTGATAGCCTTGGAGAGGCTTTTAAACAGCTCAGAAAGAGCTTACATTGCCTCCAGTCTCAATGGCATGAGTCATGCACTGCCTGCCAGTGATAGATTTAACTAGTACAGCTGGAAATATTGGTTTTGTGAGTACTGATTGTCAATTAAATATTTAACAGTGTAAATGCATTGGTTTAAACCTAGTGAAAATAGAAATAAAAAAAAAGAGAAGGAAATGGCTAAAGATGCTTAAACCTGCCTCAAAATATCTTTCTGCTTATAAATACCAGACGAGGAAACAGATGAAGTTTTATGAAACACAAAAGAACCAATATCCCTCACTAGAGGTGCCATCCTATGGGCGGCTTAGAGTACCCGTTGTCACCAAAGTTGACCCTGTGCACCTCACAGAATTGAGCGCTAAATAAGAAACATTTAATAGCAAGTAGGCCATGATATAGTCTGTACATATGTCAAAGATGAAGAAAATATGTGTAGCTGGAATGAAATAAAAATTGGACTCTGGGATAAACAGAGTGCAGTGGGGGAGTCAGCTTAATTTTTAGTTCTTGATATTTTAATAAAAGATTGAGTAAAAGAAAGGCTCCACAGTTAAGGGGCTTATTTTCTGAGCACTCACAACTCACATCCCTCCAAGTTCTGTAGACCCCCAAGGTTACCAGAAAAAGGGCAAGGAACTTAGCCATGTTTACCACCTTCCTAAGACAGTCTGACTGAGGAAGACAACAGTAACCATTGTCCTCCTGCCATCAGTTGGGGTCCTGTTGAGTTGCTCCATGCTTTTTATGTTTTAGTGCTTTTGGAAGAGTCCAGATATTTATTAACAGAAAAATTGAAGCAGGGGCAGCCCAGTGTAAGCTTTCCACATGCCGGTCTTCATTCTAACCTGGAGGAACCAACCACATGCTAGGAGTGATGAGTGTTCATTTCCAATGCTTGTTCATTCAGTGAATGGCTGGAGCCTGAGCAATTTAACTTGTGACTCCTGGTTTATGGCAGAAGAGTCTCTGGCCTGGTCCCCACTAAGCCCCCACTTCGGACTAAGGTACGCAAATTCAGCTACGTTATTAACGTAGCTGAATTCGAAGTACCTTAGTTCGAACTTACCGCGGGTCCAGACGCGGCAGGCAGGCTCCCCCATCGATGCCGCGTACTCCTCTCGCCGAGCTGGAGTACCGGCGTCGACGGTGAGCACTTCCGGGATCGATTTATTGCGTCTAAACCAGACGCGATAAATCGATCCCAGAACATCGATTGCCTGCCGCCGGACCCTCCGGTAAGTGTAGACGTACCCTCTGAGTGATTTTGAAAATCCTGACTGAAAAGCCAGTCCCTTAACCCACACCCCAGAAGAGCCCTCTAGGAGTGCTAAGCCCTTGGAGCAAACCACCTGTTTTGAAAATCCTCTGAATGGCTAGCCATTCTCTGAGCCCTGGTTGGGCCACACAAGCCATGTGCATTCACACCAGCTTGCTGGCATTGGTGCTCAAGTACACCATAATTTTGAAATGCAGTTTATAATACTGAGAAACCAATTGTTCCTTCGTTGCAACATTCTAATGGCATTAGTGTCCCTATATATGATGTTGGCACAGCAAACTCATGTCGCCAGTGCATGTGACACTGCGTCACAGTCACTGACACCACATCCAATGTGCTGATGTCAAGCAATTGACCAGAGAACTCTCCCAGTCAGGCATATTGGGAATGCTGCAAATAGATTGTCTAGAAATCTGATATTCATTTGAAGAAAACAGAAGCCTAATTTGGATATGTATTTTTTAAAATGCTGCATTTTATCCCAGAAGAAAAATCCAAAAAGAAATAATAAGAAAAGACCAAATTTCACAGCAAGGGAACCATATGACCATATTAGATGCCTCTACACAAATAACCAGCTTGCAGTCCTTGTAGTCTCTCTGGGGTATTAGAAGGTGTCAGAAAGCTCTTTTTGATTTGGTCTTTGACAGGTTGCCATCCTCTCCAATTCTCTAGCAGCTAAATCTAGATAATTATCTGCATACGTTTTCAAGAAATCATTAAAATACCAAGAAAAGGAATTATTGCAAAATTGTCTGCAGTGTAGACTTTCAACGCTTATATTGGTAAAATAGTGACATCTTGTGGTGAGAGGCAGAAATGAAATCCACACAGGTACATTTTCAAAATAAAAGCTTTTCAAAGGAGTAGGTTAAATTCCCCAAAATGTTGGGGGATCACCAGTGAATTAAGTTTTCTGGTTTCAATTTAATTCCTGGTTGTAGACTTTCAGAGTGACCTAAACTTTTCTTTGGTACAGACAACATGAATGGGAGTATAAATGTAGACAATCATTAATCCAGAACATGTAAAATTTCTTTTGAATGCAGTCATTTTCTTTCAGAAACAGGATATACAATCACCTTTGCATACAAGGGGGACAAAAATCATTCAAACTTCCTTTTCCACCTCTTCCGCCTCCTGACTTTGCTCCTATTTTTATCAGCAAACCAGGTGTTTTAAAATACACCAGCTTGAGAAATGTTATGCAGAGCTATTCAGAAGAAAGATGAGCTACATATCAGGCTTATTCAGGTTAGAAGAAAGGGACCAATGGTCTATGTAAGGAGGAGATGCTATTAGAGCTCTGTAAAAATTTCATAAGAAAGCCCAAGACTAAATAAAACAAGTTAATTGTGCTACACCCTCATAGGTCAGGCCAGATTTGAGGAGATTTGCAAATTTGATAGCTGCTCTGTATTGTTTTAACCTGAAATGACAGGAAAATTGGCAGTTTGCTCTTCATTCTTCTTTGAATTTGGGGTTCTGTACAATCCCCAAGCAATCACAAAGTTAATTGGATATGAACCCACATGAATTAAAAGGAAAAAGGATTGCAAGAGCCCTCTATGTACTAAAAGCCCCAGTTTCCATACTGTCCTTAGTTGCTGCCCCATCCACTGAATGTGACTTTCAACACTGGCACAAATTGTTGACCTTGTTAGTGTATTTCTTGATCTCAGTATGGACAAGCTAACTGCAAATTATGGTTATTTTGAATGAATGATGATCTGATTTACATGATTGGTAACCTGTGCCTGGTATTACATTATGCAACTAAAATGTTATGCCTATATACATATATTTTATAACTGTCTAAAAAATTGGAATCTTTTTGTCAAGATAATAACATTGTTGGGACATCACTTCTTATTTTCAAGGGTATTCTGGGGACAAACAGGGAAATTAAACCCACAATATTATACAGAAAACACATCATAGTCAGAGAAGTGATATACAGGAACAAGGGATATTCGGTTCCTCAGTCATCCATCATGGGAAAGTTTCAATACTTGACAGCAGTTTTGCATCAAGAGGCAATTTATTCCAACGTGATGGCAAAAGGTAGGCAAAAACTATATGTTTTACACTGGCATGCTGAAAATTACAAAATAAATCTTAAATAGCATTCAGACAACAAACAAGTCAAATATACTGGCAATGGCATATGACTAATAGCACACTTATATAAAATGTGATGCCAGGGAAATCATTTTCCCTCATGCAAGGAAACCCATACAAGCTAATTATTGCAAAATCTAATGATGCGTATATTGGCTGCTGTGGGCAGTGAGCATCCAAAATTCACCAGGCTTGTTTAATAACCATTAAGTAGAGAAAGATGCTCACGCTACACTCAATATTGCAGCACAGGAACTGGCATTTGCTCAGCTACTGTCTGCCTAACCTCTAACTTCTGAGTGTGTCCAAATCCAGAAAGGGCAGCCTATGTCAGGTGTACATGTCAGTCACAAGAAGGGCCTGTAATAGGGCACACATGCCTCCACCCAAGGCAGGAAGGGGTTAATGGGCTACTAAAGGCCCAATTAGTCAAAATTAAGACAGCTGGAGCAGGAAGCAAGCCTCCAGGGAGGGACTTAAAAAGAAAACCCTTGCCCTATAGGAAGGGGTAGGCAGAGAGAAAGCAGATATGAAGGACTTACTGTGGGAGAAAGGCCAAGGGCCTATTGCCTGCCATATCTCCTGGAAGAATTGGAAGCGTTTGTTGCTTCAGACTTGTTTTGATCTCTGAGTGCCTTGGAAGGGGTAGAACTGTAAGTGGTCTAGCCGGGGAGCTAAGTCTCTGCAACCCAGAAGGCATTGGAGGGTGGGCAGAGCAGCAGAAGACCAGCTGGGAAACTGAGACTGAGTGGTTGCTGCACTGCAGGATGCCAGAATGGGGCCCCTGTTAGGGAGGTGCTGTGACAGGGCCATATAGGCACGGTGTTGGGGTTGATGGAGCTGCACTGCACAGGGCAAGCATTGGAGACATTCTGCTTCAGAGAGGCAGAATGCTATGGAGCTGTGCAGGGGGAGCATGTACCAGCCTACACTCTGACCAGCAATGGTCAGGAATCTAAATACCTTTGAGGATCAGCGCTGCGCTGTAGTGCTTAAGACCCACTCAGGAGTGGGAGAAGCACAGGATTCCATCCCAGGAAAAGTGAAGGCAAAAGGCCTAATACCTGAGGAGGGTGCACTCAGACACCAGGGAGAGGGTCAAAGGTACAGCTAGATGGATACAGAGCCAGACCCCATTCTGTGCAGGTACAGGGACACAGAAGGGAAAATGTGCACCCTCCCTATTCAGTGGTTTCTGGAGTTTAGCCCCTGATAGAGGCTAGAGCGGTCCTCAGTTGTATGCCTTCTTCATTGAGCACGATGGGGCTTTGCAAGTGTGCAAAGTAGCCAGGTGCATGTCTGATGTAACCATGCCTTCTCCCACCCCCAATCCACCTCCTCTATAGTCTGCTCTACCCACAACCTGTCTCTATTGTGCCCCAGAACGCCACCTACACTCAGTGCTGTTGTGCAGGTGGACATAGGGGCCTCTGAAACGAGGGCATTTCCCAAGGCCCTTACCTACATGCCCTGCAACCCATTTGCACCAACCTAGCTGAACTTGGCCCACGGTAGATAGTTGCTTGTGGGGATTGAGTATTCCTTGGCTTATAACTGGGTGTGTGATGTACAGGGGTAGACCATATACCCTTGTTATAGAACAAGCAGCATTGGTATTAGTGATTAGAGCAAAGGATTGCTCCTGGAGTCTTTTTCCTCTCATTCCGCTGCCTTCAATGGAGTTTTCCTGATTTGCACTAGGAATAATAGCATTAACGTCAATGTTGTTACACTGGTGTGGAGGAGAATCAAGTTTCAGGTTTATACCCCATGGCTCTTATCTAACAATTATTTAAATTGGACTGCTGCATATGGACGCAAATGTGTTTCGCACTTAACTATTTGGGGAGAGATCTTCAAAGGCACAAATAGCCCTTGTGTGTCCTAACTCCCCTCTGATTTTTGCAATGGGAGATAGGTGCCTCACTTCCCACCTGTGCCTATGAAAACTGTCATCTTTGTGACTTTCCATTCCTCTACTGAGAGTTTAGTTCTCAGCGAAATCCAAGAGTCCTGGAGCTGTTTGTTTAAATTTGTCCAGCCATGCTTAAAAGTTAACACAACACACACGGCTGTTTGGAAAAAAGCCCGGGGAAATGGTAGCAAATCATAGTTATTAAAGTGATGCACAGCAAAGCAGCCTGTGAACAAGAGGAGTGCAACGCCTATTTCCTGCAGTGACACAATGATGAGACTGTGCCCACTATGTCTGCGCTAAGGAGATGCTTTTAAGATAGTACCTCAATGAAAGTCATTAGAGGAAGGCTTTTGATGAGCATTAATTTTTACATCAGGAAAAATAAATGAGTCTCCACTTCCTTCCTTCCTTCTTCCTATGTTTTCACCTTCAGGTTAAGGTCTTAGCAAGGACAAAAAGCTGATACTTTTGCAGCTCACAAATCAGAATTAACTGTTCCCATGCCAATCTGAGTTTGGAGAAAATTTCCTTTCTAGATTGCAGCGCCGTGAGCTAGTGCTGTGGCACTTTTGAATGATTTGAATATTTTAAAAGAGTGATTAAAGAGCAAACAAGCCATGAATCCACTAAAATAGTAGGAGCCCCTAACCACTGATCACCCCTGTCCCAAATCAGCCTCTTAATTTTTCCACCTCCTGAGCTCTCCCAATTGTCTAGTTTTATCCTGTTATCCTCCTTGCCACCTTCCCTTAACCATCCTTGGATTTACAGGAAGCTAGTCCTGCTTAGACAGGTGTTCTGTCACATAACCTAGGCGGGGATGGGAATGTGCTTGGAATTCTGAGCTATAAGTCTCATATATCACTATGGCTGTATTTCATCCAGGTAGGAAGCCTTCCAAACCCATCTGTCTTGTAAAATCTCTTTGAGAAGTAATGATGGTTTAAAATATATTTTAACATATGAAATATGTGAACTGCATGTCAGAGTGATGATGCGTCTTTCTGCTGGTCCTTTACAATTGATTTGCTACAGCTGCTGCCAAAAATGAAATCCTAACGGGGAAAAAATTAGATCTTTCATTTCCAGGGGCTATTTTGTACTAATATTTGAACTAGAATTTAGAGCAGCTAGAGCTCAGAAACCCTCACATCAGAGCACAACCAGAGAAAAACTGTAAAGGTTTAGGAATGAATGGATGAAACTGGGATCTGGCAGGCAGCTACCCCTTTCTGAGTGACACTGTCCCAAATTTCCAGTCTGAAGTGGGACAGAGAAATCATTGGAAAGTATCGCTTTATTCAGCATTTTTCTCTCCCTTCTCCATTTGCATCTTTTCCTCCTTACAGAAGTGGCAGGTATAACAACGTTTTCCCTTCTGTCTCCAGCAGAGAGACTCTTCTCAGTGCAGCTGCAGGGATTCCATTACCACCTCCCAAAGAAAGGTGGGTGGCAGCAGGAGAGTTACCTTAGGCCCCACCCCCATGATGGACCAGCCCATCCATCCACTCACCTTTAAGGATATAAAGCAAGAAGTATGCAAAACTTCCTGAAATTCTCTAATTGCCTGCTATCCCCCCAAACACTGACCTTTTACATTTGTACAAGTAATGGTCTCCAGAGCTCTGCACCAGGGCAGGGGAAATCTTCAGACTCTCAGTAAAGAATGCAGTCTCTATTCCAGTCGAGTTTGCCTGAGTAAGGTCTGCAAGATTTGTCCCATGTACACAAAGGGGAGAGAGATAAAATAGGAGTTTTAAACACTATTTATACTGCTGGGGTCATAGCTGAATTTGCAGCCATCCCACTGCAGTAAGCAATGGGCTAATATGACTGCTGTATAACAGCAAGCCTCCAAGTAATCTGTGTAGTTCTTCCTCCCCACCCCTGCATATATCACTTGTGGTCAGACTCCCTCCTCCTCCCATTGGCTTCAACTCTGAGTATAAAAAATCATTTAAAATCACTGCCATTTCCACACTTTTATTCTGGCCTCAATCAAACTGGTACTTCAATAAATAAATCATAGACTGTCCATTACTTGTTACAAAACTATAGATAATGAGAAAGCATTTGCTTTCAAGCTGCAGCTTTGGAGGGAGAGAGATTTGTTTTAAAACTGTGGTCCATGCTGGGACTAAAGCTAGGCAAGTTAAAGTGACTAAGGATCTGTCTAGTGTAGACTGGATTAAATATCTTAGAGACTGACTATGACTAGCTAACACATTTTAAACCACTGTACATGGGTGTTTAAAATCATGCTATGTTCTGTGTTTATACAGGGTCTAGCACACTGGGGTCCTGGTCTAAAACTAAGGCTCTTAGGTGCTATGGTAGTACAAATAATAATTAGAACATGTTAGTGAACCCAGTTTTAGACACGAGCTATTTTCTTAGTCTAGATATGGCCGTAGTAACCAATGGCATTGCTCATGTGTTTTTGCAGGATCCTTCCAGACATGCCAAACCCATGAAAAAAATGCAGCAATTGGGCTTGTTTTTGGCTTAATTGGCTTGTGAGTTGCTTGTTGGCTAGTTTGTGGCTTGTTGCTTGTTTGGCTTGTAGCTTGTTGCTTCTTTTTTTTGATCGGCTCCCAACAAGCAGAGGCAAGGGGAGGCAAGCAGAGGTAGGGGGTAAGCCGGGGCAAGGGGGGGAGAGAGTCAGGGGTGCACAGCGGGCCCACCACAGTCCCAGACTGCACGCCAGGGGGATCTAGTCACATAGAGTGTTGGGGTTCTTAGGAATTGACTTGTTTTGACCTTGTTTTGAAATGGGATTAGCTTGATTTTTGGCTTATTGTGAAAGCTGGGGTGCTTATTTACCGCGTGAAAGTTGGCAACTGTGGATCCTTCATTTTATAAGTCCCTTAGAGGTTTTGAATCTTTAACAAAGACACCCTTTCTCTAAATATTCTTTAGGCATTGCAGTTTAATAGGCAAAGAGAATAACAAAACCCAATAAAAACAAGCGTGTTAAACAGTGTGATGAAAAACCCCTCTCAATTGCTCAACCTTGTGGGAGTGAAATTTTACTACTTCTCTAGTTGCTATTGAGTCTCCCAAGGTAGACCTCAATTTCTTATGTAAAAAAATAATAAAAACCTTTCAAGCCTTACCTTATAAAGAAGAAAAATATGTAACTTATTTTTTTTAATTTACTTGTAACACGGTTTGCCCATGCTTATATACCTGACTCAGTCACCATGTTATCTTATCTCTACATCTGATAGTTTGCATGGCGTTTAAGAGATAGTATTGTACTGTCATGTTCCAAAGTAGACTGATTTGGCTCACAATATTGTGGTACTGGTATGTGGAGTGGAGTTGATCCAAAAGTGTGAGTGTATTAAATCCATAAAGAGGGAACAAGTGGAAGCAGAAAATCTGTACTTTTTATGCCCTTTTTATGCATTTTGACCTAAATACCTGCATGTGTGTTCAGTTGTACACAGGCAAATGCACACACATACCTCTAGCATTCCTATAAGATGCTCAAAAATTGTATCAAAATAAAATGTTGACAAAAAAACAAACTTTTATGAAAATGTGGGCGATGGGCTATTTCCCCCCCTATTTTCTGACCAGCTCTATCTTGACGTCACAGTTACTGGATATAATGGTGAAAAAAATGAGGGAATAGTACTATGTGTCCATTAGAACTAACATTAACTCAAAGTTTAAGTATGGCTTAACTCAAATATTAAGCCTGGCTCTTCTGATGTGACTTCATAGTTAGAATTGTTTTTTCACTTCCAGAAGCACAGTGGACTCCTTAGT
This sequence comes from Terrapene triunguis, assembly GCF_002925995.2. Taxonomy (NCBI): domain Eukaryota; kingdom Metazoa; phylum Chordata; order Testudines; family Emydidae; genus Terrapene; species Terrapene triunguis. The sequence goes on from NW_020664373.1 coordinate 19,988,083, forward strand.
ATATAATAATGTATTGGGAATGAAAACCTCAGTGAACACTGATCTAAACTTTACTGAGAATTTGTTACTGTGGTGCTAAAATCCAACTACTAGAACTAAAGACATGTTTCAAGAAACTTCTGTATTTTCTCAAATTTTAAAAGAAATGTGCCTTGACCCATGCCTGTGTCCTTTTTTGTTTTCACTTTCCACAGACATTCAAACGAAGAGGTTTTAGTCACACAAATGATAGTGGAAAGTGAATTTTAAGCTCACATGCTCAAGTATATTGTCTACACTGGCAATTTACAGCGCTGCAACTTTCTCGCTCAGGGGTCTGAAAAAACACCCCCCTGAGCGCAGCAAGTTTCAGCGCTGTAAAGCGTCAGTATAGACAGTGCACCAGCGCTGGGAACTACGCCCCTCGCGAAGGTGGGGCGACCACACAAGGCATGTTAAAGTGCTGCTGCACTGCCACAGCAGCACTTTAGTGTTGCCAGTGTAGACTAGCCCTAAGAAGTAGTATATTTTATATGGGATGGGACGCAGCTTGAGTCAGAAGGGAACAGAGTTTCTAAAAACCCTTTCCAAAGACCTGCCACTGAGCTAATTTAGGCTCTCCTTCTCCTTGTCACTTACCACCCCACACTGGCATTCATAGGGGGTATCACTAAACAATTACAGCCTGTATTTGATGGGGACCATATCCTGAAGAAATCTTTCCCAGACCCTCTCTTCTGGCCTTCATCCAACCCCCAACCTTGCCAAGTTCATCAGCAGAAGCAAGATCCCCACGGATCAGGACTCACCAAATCAATGTGGCACCAGACCCTGCCATAACATATGCAAAACCTGCAGACATATCTTCACCTATACAATGATCAACAACACCCACAACCCCTTTCAAGATCCAGGGGATCCTACTTATACTTACAACATGTGCTATAACTCATCCAGGACACTAAATGCGCCCATAACAACTATGTAAGTGCAATGAGAAAATCACTACATTCTTGAATGAACTCACACTGAAAAATGAAAAAAGACAAAAACACCCTATCACCCTAGGCAAATACTTTTCACAGAACAATCATTTCATATCTGACCTCTCAGTCCTTGTTCTCAAAGGAAACCTGCATAACATCTTCAAAAGACAAGCCCGGGAGCTTAAATTCATACCTTTGTTAGACACTAAAAATCATGGACTTAAAGACACTGGATTTATGGTTTATTACAACAGTCTATAACTAACCCCCTCTTTTTGTCCTATGACTGCAAAGGTGTTAATGATCTATTTGATCTTGAATGGTGTCTGTAGTGGGGTGGCCACCCACTCCTGCCCTGAAGGGCTTAAAACAGCCTTGGGAGAGGGATGTGGTAGGGGAAAACCTGGGCTGATTGGCAGGGCCGGCTCTAGGATTTTTGCCGCCCAAGGCAAAACCAATTTTGGCTGCCCCCCCCCCGTTTTTTAATTACCCCACCCCCGGCCCCGCCTCAACTCCACCCCAACTCCACCCCTTCCCTGCCTCCTCCCCCCAGGCTCTCAAACCTAGGAGGGAGGGGGAGAAGCGGCGCCCGCACCGCGGCCACTCGGAGTCTCCCTCTCCCTCCCAGGTTTGAGAGCCTGGGAGGGAGGGGGAGACTCCGAGTGGCAGCGGCGCGCGAAACGGCTGTTTTGCGTGCTGCGGCTGCTTGGGATCTGATGCCCCCAATCAGGCTGCAGCTGGCCCTATAAAGAGGCTGTGGGCTGGGAGCACAGGCAGTCTCTCTCTAGGCGCAGAGAGAGAAGGGCCTGGCTGCCTGGGACTTGAGTAAGGTACCAGAGTAGAGCAGTGCTGGGGAATAGGGCAAGGGAGCTGGGGAGCTGCAGGCCTAGCGAAAGGCCTGAAAAGGTACTGGGGTTGCAGAGGTGCAGCCCGGAAGTAGGTGGAGGCAGCAGGTTCAAACCCCCCTTGCCGATGATGAGTGATATGGACTGCAGTCTGCCCCAGAGTGCAGGGGCTAGATGAGGACTGGCAATGAACACTGAGGCAAGGTGGGGATAGAGGGTGGGGATTCCCCTGGGAGGGGAGCCCAGAGAGTGGGGGTACTGCCAGGGGACAGCACCCAAGGGAGAGGGGCACCGGGGTTCGGAAGGGACGTGGGGCCAGTGACAGTGGGACATTGGCCTACAGAGGGCGCTCTAAGGCTGGAGGAGGCTCCGCAGTGTCTTACTACTTATGCTAAACAATCTGTTCCATCTTGTATTGAGCTGTGACACTCTGAGTACCTTTCCCAGACCAGAAAAAGAGCTCTGTGTAGCTCAAAAGCTTGTCGCTTTTACCAATAGAGGTTGGTGTAATAAAACCCATTACCTCACCCACCTTGTCTCTCTAATATCCTGGAACCAACATGACTACAACAACACTGCATTCAACAAGATACCTAAACATGTGAAATAAATTCATTTGAGGATCTGCGCCTGTGAAGCTTTAAATACTTGAGTAGTATTACGAGGGGTAGGCAGGGTCTCCCAGGATCACAGTGGGCATTTCAACTTCCCCTACAGTGATCTTCTGGTCGGGGAAGAAAGTCCCTGTTTGCAGCTTCCTGAACATCTGAAAGATGTGTATGTCATGCACCTTTCTGGACCAGCCTGCATTAATGGCCGTGAAACGTCCATGGTGATCCACAAGCGCCTGGAGAACCATAGAGAAATACCCCTTCCGATTAATGTACTTGGTGGCTAGGTGGTCTGGTGCCAGAATTGGAATATGTGTGCCATCTATCGCCCCTCCGCAGTTAGGGAAGCCCATTTGTGCAAAGCCATCCATAATGTCATGCACGGTGCCCAGAGTCATGGTCTTTTAGAGCAGGATACGATTAATGGCTCTGCACACTTCCACCAACACAAGTCCAACGGTCGACCTTCCCAATCAAAACTGGTTAGCGACCGCTCGGTAGCCAGCTTCCACAGTGCAATTGCCACATGCTTCTCCAATGGCAGGGCAGCTGTCATTCTCGTGTCCTTGCGCCACAGGGCTGGGGCGAGCTCATCACACAGTCCCATGAATGTGCTTTCCTCGTCCAAAAGTTCTGCAGCCACTGCTTGTCATCCCAGACGTGCATGACGATGTGATCCCACCGCTCAGTGCTTGTTTCCCGAGCCCAAAAGCAATGCTCTACTGTGGTCAGCACCTCCGTGAATGCCACAAGCAATCTCGTGTCGTAGCTACTATGCGTGGCGAGATCAATATCGAACTCCTCTTGCCTTTGCAGTTTACGGAATTACTCCACTGCCACTCATGATGTGATAGGGAGAGCAAGCAGCATATTGGTCAACAGTTCTGGATCCATTCCTGCAGACCGAAGAGGCAGAGCACACAGTACACAAACCATTGAAAGATGGCTCCAAATGCGGACGGAAGCACAGGAATTGCTGGGATGCGAAGCAATACATCACTGGGCATTGGGACAGGACCCAGGATGCCCCGCAACTCCCTCCGCCTTCCCACAATTCTTAGCGGCAGAAGAGGAAAAGATGCTCTGTGGGATAGCTGCCCAAAGTGCACAGTTCTGAATACCGATGCAAGTGCCACAAGTGTGAACACTCTATTGTGCAGGCAGCTGACTGTGAACGCACAGCAGTTTCCCTTCAGCGCTCTCTGAGCAGTGATATAACTGCCGACGATGTAACTCTGCCAATGTAGACATACCCTAAGTTACATATATGCATAAGTACCTTGCTGAATCAGGGCCTAAGTGATACAGACAAGAAACTAACTGCACTCATGGCAATCAGGGACTAGCATATGCATACTATTACTTTAGTGGAAGAAATTTAAATGTAAATTCTGCACCTAACCAATAATTCTTTGCATAGTCTAATTTTTCTAGGAACGATGCCTTGGGTAAGGCTTGTGTGGCCCAGAAAATAAAAGCTTTAACATTTTCTAAAATTCCATAATCCAATTTATCTGCTACCTCTTGCTGAGCGATTTAGAGGCCCAAGGGCTTATTTAAAGCCCTCCATTCAAGGACAAGAAACAATGCTATTTAACTTCACTTATATGACCAATCTGCTAACACAGCTTGAATTTTAACTGAGTACTCACAGCGAGCTGTTCATGATCAATCCATAGAGTAATAAAAGACACCAAAATTCACTGAGAAATATTTTTCAATGAATACATTCAAAAAAATCACAATCGCCTCATTTTTTTTCTGCAGTCAGAAAAAAGGGTAAAAAATTGTCAAGCTAATTGTTTGTGATGAATGTGGTGTTGTTTGTTCTATGACAGTAATTCTGATAAAGAAAATCAGCATGTGCTCCTCAGAAAACTAATTACTCACAAACATCATTTAAAGATCTAATCTTCACAGAGAGGCTATTTTATTTTATGCACTTATATGACTCCATTAATACATAAACTCAAAGTCTGGGCTACACTATTTGCTTCATAGTTCACTTGGTTTCCTTATCTAAAGAAAAGTGAGGATGGTGAGATGTTGACTTTGCAGATTCCTGCAAGTAAGTGAAACGTCTTTTTAATGAAGATGAATCACTTTTCTGAGGCATGTGCGCCTCTGTACATCTGTTCAACTCCTGGCCCAGCTACTTGAGCCAGGCCCTGGGGTCAAGATTTGCCCTCTTTTTAAAAAATCAATTTTGGGAGTCAAATGCGGCCTTTAAAATGGACATCATCTTTAAAAAAGAAAAGTGTGCCTCATCAGTCTGGATGAGGTCAGGTATATTGGGCCTGCTTGCTAGTTTCATTGAGTTCTGTTTCTTTTGTGTGACGTAAATGTCACTCACTTCCAGTTTCAGTTGAGGATTTGAGTCTGTTTTGGCTCTCTCTGGTTTTGCACCAACAGATGGTCACTGGTGCCTTCCAAGTGCCACTTTTCTAGAGTTTCATCACTGCACATTTTAGTAAAACAAAACTGCATCTCCAATTGATGCAGGGGCGGGACACCAGTGACTGGAGTTCACTGAGCCATTTTTTCATACTACAGTGTGTATTTGAGGAAAGACAGCTTTATGGACTGGGGAGGTGTTAAAGATCCTCTCAGCTTTTATTGTTTCACATGCTTAACCTACATGGAAGTCTTAACTGATACACCTAAAATAATTAACTAGAGGACAGTTTGCAAAGGACTGGTCTAATCTGTTTTTATAAGGATGTGCAAGAATACAAATGATCGATCATGAATAGTAGGAAAGTCATAGTTTTTATTCAGATGTTGCTATGGAGGGATACCAGTCTCTATCACATTAGAAGTTGTAACAAGCTTTCCATTATTATAAGCCTGATTTTGAACAGCCTATCCTAAGTTTGCAAAACTAAGAGCTGTCCAACTGAAATTTCAGAGGCATCAACTTAGTAGATTTGGTAGATTTATTTATTTATTTTGGTAAGTTTGGGACAAATTAACAAGGAATTTGGACGATGCATCAAATGAATCTCTGAGGATGCTTATCCTGGGTGCTTAACAATCAGGTCTCAGGACTGGGCATAGCATGGAGTGGTACTAAAATATAAGCCCAAGGCAAAAGATGCAGACAATATCTTAGGCTCGGTCTACACTACAGAGTTAGGTTGACATAAGGCATAAGGTTGACCTAACTCTGTAAGCATCTACACCACAATGTTGCTCCTGCCGATATAAGTCACCACTACACCCACCTAATAACTCCACCTCCATCAGAGGTGCTTAGGTTGATGTAGTTAGGACAACGCAGTGCCAACAGCCTGAGCTGTGAGCCCCAGAGAGGCGGGGCTCCAGCAGTGAGCCCCGCTGTCGGCCCAGAAGGGGATGAGGGGGAAGCTCCAGCTGTCAGTGCCCCATACTGCCCCACACAGATGAGTAGATGGAAGCACTCCTGGTGAGGATTGCGGTGGCTGTATGTCGACCTAACCTACGTCAACTTAATTTTGTAGTGTAGACAAGGCTTTAAACTTCATACTACTCAACTTATGCAAGTTAAGTGCCTTTCACCCCAAGATTGTGTTTATATGGGTCACCATGAAAAAGTCAGAGTTTACCAACATATTGTGATATGTAAGCAAAGTGCTTTCCAATGTAGGTCTAGAAAATTGCTGTGGGCTGGCATTTTCAAAAGTCCCTAAGTGTCTTAGGAGCACAAGTTGCATTGTGGCTTGTAAAAACAATGAGGAGTCCTTGTGGCACCTTAGAAACTAACAAATTTATTTGGGCATAAGCTTTCATGGGCTAGAACCCACTTCATCAGATGCATGGAGTGGAAAATACAGGAGCAGGTATAAATACATGAAAAGATGAGAGTTGCCTTACCAAGTGGGAGGTCAGTCTAACGAGACAATTCAATTAACAGTAGGATACCAAGGGAGGAAAAATAACTTTTGTAGTGAGTCACTTAGGTGCTTTTGAAATTTCTCATCTGATGTATTAGGTACCACAATGTAGTACATAGCAGTAAATACTGACTTTGGAGAGGCAACTACTGAAGGATGTCTAATGACAAACAATATTGATAATACAAATAGGGGGTTCACTATGAAGAAGTATGTGTGTATGCTGTTGTTTATGTTGGTTTTAACATAGCGGCTACATGCCCTAGTCATGGACCAGGTCCCTATTGTTCCAGGCACTGTATAAATGTAGAACAAAAAGATGGTCCCTGCCCACAAAGAGCTTTCAATCTAAGTACATAATGTGATAAGCAAGAGAGAGAGAAAATATATTTTAAAAATCTAGAATTAGGAAACTTGAATGCCTGATGTTAGGATCATAAAGCTAACCTTAAGCACTTGAGTAAATGGCTTGATTTTCAGTGGTGTTGATCACTAGCAGCTCCCATTCAAGTCAGTGGAGTTGCATTCACTTACAGTAAGGCTGAATTTGTCTCCCTGACTTTATTAAAGGTGAATGATATGTAAGGGCTTGATTCAAATACCTTTAACTCATGTTGAGTGGTATCTTACCCATGATTAGCTCCACTGAAGTCAGTGGGGGTAACTTGCAGCAGAAAGTTCTATCTGGTATGGGTAACGGTGGCAAAATCTGGCCCTATGTTAGGCCAAAAGTTGGCCTTTAATTCTCAATAAAAAAAAAATCTGTACTTGATGGGGTTACCTACTTCATTTGTGGGTGCTCCCTTGTAATTTGAAATGCTGATTAAAACTAACAGGCCAGTATCAGATGTCATATGAAGTTATCTAGGTAAAATTCAGATAATTTAAGGTCTTGTATGCAGTTGACCATACTTTTATGATTGGAATACAGAAACAAGGTCACTGAAGAATTTAATTTCACAGCTCGTGACAATTGGGATGTAAATTAGATAGAATGTGGAACTGTATTATCTTCTTGTAACTGTCTTTGGGCTTTTAATCCTCACAGAGTCCTTTACGTGTATCAGTGGCTTAAGGACCCTTGCAATGTATTTAGTGACAACTGGCATCAAATTCATTGCCTCTTACACAAATACCACCAAAACGTGATCAAACCATTAGCAAATACTTTTGTTCCTGACTTAAAAAGTATATTTATTGTTTTCAGAGGGATGCATATATTATGTTAATAGTTTCAAGTTGATTTAAGGAATATGATGGTAGTGATTAGCATTTTCATCTGTCCACTCTTTAGGCAGACTCTGTGTCCAAGGAACCCTTCTGGAATTTCCTTGAGCAGCGGACCATAAGTTGATAGAAATAAAGGGAGTTTAATAGGCTTGTGCTGAGAGTTGTGTATTGTTCTAATACTTACTTTTAATTGGCTTTTTCCAAAAACTGATCGTATACCTCCTTCTGCAATTTTAGCTGAGCAGATAGTGAACTAAAATCTCAGTCTCACCCTACTGAATATACTGGCTTTACCAGTAGTTAAAGGGGACTTGCAAAGCTTTTTCACCCCCACCCCCGCTTTTTGGCTTATGAGACTCATGATCCATAAAGATCCATTTCTGTTTTATTTAATTTGCCAAAATCCCTGTATTTGTGATTTTTTAAAATTAGAAATGGTGGCTCTGTCCCATTTTCCCCCTGCCCCCAGAAAAAACAGAGTGAGAAGGAATTACGTTTTGCCCTCAACTGACATCACTGCTATTTGCATGCCAACCACTAGCAAATAACTTTCCTCTCTCACCCCCATATACTCTTGCCTTGGTTAAAGTTGTTATATCGCCGCCTCCCAGCACAGACAGTGTAGGAAGGAAAATACTCACTGGATAGGAGCAGCTCGGATTACTGTCACTGATTCATGTGTCCACAGTGTTTGCGACCGCAAGGTACACAAGCTGCTGAGGGCAAAGTGGTATATCCAAAGGGCAAACTTCCAGGAGGAATAAAAGACACAGGGCCGGCTCCAAGCACCAGCCCCCCAAGCTTGTGCTTGGGGCGGCACCTGGAGGGGGGCGGCGCGGCGCTCCGGCCGCCGGGGAGAGCGGGGCCACAGCCAGGCTCGCCGCCCTGCCCCCGGCCGCCGGGGGG
>NW_020664373.1:19996611-20009217 GCF_002925995.2 Terrapene triunguis
GGGGGGGCGGCCAGAGGCTTTTTTGCCTGGGGTGGCAAAGAAGCCAGAGCTGGCCCTGAAAAGACAGGAGGAAAATGTTTGTTTGGGGGTTATTTTTGTTTTTTAAATTATTAGGAAAACTTAAACATAGCTGATAAGATAAAAGGGCTGCTAGGAAAATTCAGGAAAGCCTTACAGGTCACTATGGAGATTTTGAAAATAGTCTGAACCAAACCAAAAATAAGTGTGTGAACTTCAAACACCCTCCCCCGCCTGCCCCAACATGCCTAGACACCTCCCATTCCTCTTGCCCCAGCTTCAAGTCTGCCATGTTCTGTGCAGCTCTACATGTAACATGTTATGCTAGTTATTTAATAGCTAATTTGCATATTTTCAAGTTATTTGTATATGATTATACGCTTCAGTGTAAGATCAATACACCCTTCCCAAGCAGTGAGGCAGGCAGAACATGGAAATGCATATAATCTGGCAGTTATGAGGCTGAGGCTGAGAGGGTGTCCAGGGATGCTGGATTGCTGACAGGTGTGGGATTGCCAGGTTAGGTGGGTGGATTCTGAGGTGGCTGGGCTGGTGGGTGCTGAGACGTGTCTGTGGTAATTGGGGGCTGGAAGTGCTGGGATAGCCAGGTAGGTGGTGTCTAGGAGGGGAGCTGCAGCCTCTCTGGAGGATGATGGCTGGGGTCTTGCATTTGGCTGTGACGTAGGGGGTCTTATTGGGGGATAGAGGTCAGGCTTGGGGTAACCTGGAGCTAACATTGACTGACCCCGTCCCCCTCCCCCGGACACACACACCTTCTGTCCCTGCCAGCCAACTGGCTGCTGTGCGGCCACCTCCCTGCCTATCTTTGCAGCTGCAGCTGTGGCTTCTCTGCACAAGTCCAGCAGGGGGAGCAGGCAGAGGGGAAGCCAGACAGTATGCCTGAAAGCAGGCTTCACAGTGACTACTAGAGGCCAAAGGTGGATCTGCAGCTTACAGATGGTTGTTCTGAGATAATGGGGGATAAGATCCACAAATAATACCACAGCTATCAGATACCCCAAAGACACTGTGTAGTATGGCAGACATACTAGGCAGTGTAATACCACCTACCACCAGTGGAGGTCTCATGATGAGCTGGAGCTGTTCCAGCTCCTGAAGGCTGCTATACACCTGAATGCCACAGGGCATGCATCCAGCAGAAGAAGGGAGCACATGACAGGCCATACAGCTTCTGGAAGGATTGAAGACCATATGGAGCACCCTGCAACTACTGTCCTTCCCTGCTGCCTCTGCTACTCCTTCTCCAGTCCTACCAAAAACTAAGAGAAGGGAATTACTAATCTTGGTGATGGTAATGGTGTGTATCACGCAGGTCAGGAAGGGGTTCAGAATGTGGAGGATGGGTTTTCTGACCTGGACGGTTGTGTGCAAGGGGGATATTCTTAGTCTACAAGTATCAGGTGGGAAATGTTGCCAACTCCAGAAATTATATTGTGCGTCTTGTGATCTTTGCTATTTCTCTTAAAGCCCCAGCTCCTGGAGGCCTGTGATTGAGCAGCTTAGCTTTCATATTAAAAAAATAGTAAGTTTCTAGGCTTCATGGGGAAAATCATGAAATCTAAAGGCTCGAAACCAGAAGGAAAAATTAAAAAATGCAACATTTATTATTGTCTAAAATCTCATGATATAGGCAACGTGCCTCATGATTTTTTTGAATGCTTGGAGTTAATTTTGGACAGAATTTTAGAGCTTGGTGGCAAGAAGCTTCTGATCTGTGGAGAGGTTAGCTGAGATGTAGAGGGGTCGTAGCCTGGGGAGGTAGGTATAGGGGAGGTAGGTATAGGGTGGAGGTGTGTTTCTGAGTAGATCAAAAGTATAAATGAGGGATTTCAAGGAGATTCAAAGATGGAGGGTGACATGAGACACCTGCTACCATAGGGTGGATCTGTGCTGATCTGCCCTGTGAAGGGCCAGGAAAGAACAGGGTGAGCTGTAGAGAGGATGGTGCTCTAGAACTATAGGGTACTGTATAATCAAAAAGAGTGGTGCCTATCTAAGTTAGCTTTTGCAGAGATTGAGACGAGATACATTATGCACACCTGTGAACAAGTGTCTTTCTCACACCCTGTGTGACAGAGACATCCCAGTCTTGGTATTTGACTTTGTCACCAAACAAATGATAATAGGACAACATGAAGTCCATCTGGCTCTCTGCTCCTAGCATTCATCATTCAGTTCAGGCTCATCCTGAAGTTTTCTCTGCATCTAATACCAGATTCCTCACTGAGGACAGCCCAGCTCTAAAGCCTGCTTCGTTCCCCCTGTTTTATTTCTCCAGCTGGGGGGGGGAGGGTCAGTCCTTCCAGGCTTGATAGTGCTGACAGGTGTTGGGGGTTAGGGACAGCTCCAGCCTCTGTCTCCACAACAGACAATTAACCTCTTCCTGTCCTCGTGAACCCAAGGCTTGTCCACCCCATCATCATGCCATTCCTTTCGATGTAATGTGTTTTTGCTTCTCTCTATTCTTAATCTTGTTGTTAACGCACACATTTGAGTCTGGCATTGTTTTGAGGTAAAAATCCCTGCAGTCCATTCTGAGCAGGAAAACAACCTTCTGACTTTTTGTGAGAGGTGATTGGGGGAAAATATCACCTATCATGGGGCACTTGGGAGAGTCAGTATTCTTCGAAGTGCCACTGCATGGCTGCAATTAGCAGGTGCACAGGGAAAGCTCGCTGACCACAAAGAATGTCAAAATCAAGAACCTTCGGTTAAATCAAAATCAAAGCAGTTAAATGTTACAGCTGTTACCTTTCTGTGCATTGGACAAAATAAATCCTCCTGAGACAGAATGAGCCCAACACGCCACCACTCCTGCCCCCTCCCAAGTGTGCGTTTATGAATCCAAGTGCAGGGAGCAACTTTTTAAGCATTGCTATTTCAGAGGGCCTGATGATTGGGGATTGGTCCTGCTCTGAGCAGGGGGTTGGACTAGATGACCTCCTGAGGTCTCTTCCAACCCTGATATTCTATGATTCTATGATGAGTACCTCTGACTCTCATTGACTGGTGGTTGCTTAGGCTTCAAAGGAATCTAGGTATCTAACTCCCATTGCAATCAATGGGAGGTAGGCACCTAAATATCTTTAAAGATCTGGGCCTCTGTCCCTCTCAGGATCAGTCTCTACCTAGCTAATCTTTTTTTTTTTTTTTACTGGATTCTTTTGGTAAATGCCATGCTTTTATTCAGCTGATCTGTTTTTTTCCTACCTTGTTGTTTGTTTGTTTGTTTTTTAATAAATGCTGGTGGTTTGTAATCAAATAATTCAAACTACTGCTTGGTTCATCTCCAGCTATAGGGACAGTGCCATATATTTGTAACATGCTCTTATTAATGGGCAGAATGACAGAGGAATATATGAAGGTAGCTTTTGAATAATGTTCAGCAATATCTCTTCAGTCAAACGTTCTGCCTCTGGAGTGATACTTCAGCCAGCTTTGCATTTAAACCTACGTTTGCTAAGTACTTCAACAACACTTGAGACTGATTGGTTTAAAGTGGTGGAACTGACAGCCTATAACCTCAGTTTCCTAAAAGCCCCAATTATTGCTACGCCTGCCTGTGACATGTTTAATATGTTTCTTTCCTTTGATAAATAGCTTTCATTTAGAAATGCACTGGAGTTTGCCCATTGTGGACAGAAGACTGTAGGTATCATATAAATTATTATTGACTTTTTCTTCAGCTCGTTCTTATACTCCTATCCCCAAAATAGGAACCACTTTCCAGCAAAATAGTTTGCATTTAAAGGACAAAAGTTTGAGGATTGTATAAATGGAAGTACATAGGTCAGCTCTTGTTGTAATTTGATTCTAAGCCAGAGTTCCAGCTCCTGGCTGTTATACTGAAATTATACCAACAAAATATGCTGCCTAACCGAGCTGTATGCCCATTAAATCTTCCTTTCCCATAAACCATTTTAAAAAAATCTTCCTTATTCTATTTTTGCTTAGTAATTTATTTACCCAGGATCTTCACCAAAGGAACAGGCTATTAAATATCCAGGTTTTGGCTAGCCCTACCTGCTAGCTTGTCCAGTTCACAAAATGCCTCAGTCCATCCTAGAGCAGAAGTTCCTGTGGATTTCCCTGTGCTTCACTCCCACTACTAGAGTGCCCAAGCTCCTTATTCCAGTGAGTAGGGTCCAGCCAGTCCCACCGTTGTAGGTCCCCAGCTCTGAGTCTCATCTGGAAATGAAGGGAAGGTGGATGCTTAGTGTTTTCTGAAAATCAGAGCTGTTCTGAGCTGGCCTTGCAAAAATTGTCACTTTTGAAAATCTTGCCCCCAAATTGCTGTCCTCCCTTCAATATTCAATGAGGAACATTCTGTTTCCTGTGAGACAATTCTTAGCAGGAACCATTTTGTGAAATATATTTCCTGAATGGACTACAGAAGCTGAGAACATTTCACAATCCCCATGCGGCGGGGATGTCATTAACTCTTCAGTCATCTCCACACCGCACTGCTCTTTCGGTGAGTCTGCTGCCACCACAAGGCTTTGTGTAGTCCCACCAATACAGTCTGACATCACGCAGGGTTGCCTCCAGGTGGCTAGTATGCTGCTGTACTGCTTCATTGATCCTTTCCCCATTCTCTTATACACTCCAATGACTCCTTTTAGACTGCTGTCTTGTATCCTTTCTCTGTGATGCCATGAGCCCATTCAGTACTCTTACTTACTTTCCTGATTCACCCCTAAGGGCACAGCAGTTTTAACTTGTGTTTCTCTTTGCTTATGGAAGGCTCCCCCCTCACCCCTGTGCATGGGGAAAGGAAAGCAGTGGTACTTGCCTCAGCTCCATTTTCTTTCTCTATGCTGGTCATCTCTAGGTCCTTGGCTGAATAGAAGTGTGACACAGTGTGGGGAGACAAGGTGGGGAGGTGATATCTTTTATTGGACCAACTTCTGTTAGTGAGAGAGACAAGCTTTCAAGCCACACAGAGCTTTTCTTCAGGTCTGGGAAAGGTACTCCCTGCATCAGAGCAAAATGCAAGGTGGAACAGATGTTTTAGCACAAATTGTAAGGGACCATTCAAGGTAGAGTGACCCATTTGACACCTCTGCCATCATAGGGGAAAAAGGAGGGGGTCAGTGGGTTACAGATTGTTGTAATGAGCCATAAATCCAGTGTCTTTATTAAGGCCACTGCAGTCTTTATTTTTAGCTAAAGTTAATTTTAGTGATGTTATAGTCCACTATTTAGGGTTCAGCTCTGGCAGCTACAGTCTAAAGTTCAATGGAGTTATCTCTGCTTGTTTTAGATCGAGAGCTCATAGGAACACATGAAACCATAGGCAAGTAACACATATAATCACAAGAACAAGGTCCACTATCTCTTATCAGTTTTATTAAAGTTGCCAACAAAGCTATGAAGTCACAGCATATACAACTCCTAGATATATCCATGCACCAGTTATAGCTACAGACATGCTCACATCCTCCTAGATAGTGTTAGAGTCTGATGGCGCTCTCCTGGATTGATCATCAGTACAAGGATGGTTCCCGCTGGAGGTCTCCCAAGGAAAGTGCAATTTTCCCACTTTGGGCACCCCCTTGTTATAATGTGATTCTGTCTATACCTACATTCTGCGCATGTACATGAAAGTGTCAACCCTCTTTTCCCTTATTGGTCTGTGTCCCCTAGAAACTTAAGAGACCCCGAATTCTACAGGTTGTGTAGGATCTCTTTATTCTCATTAGCACTGAGGTACTACCTATACCCTGGGGCTAAGACACATGTTAGAGACAGATGTGCCTCTACAGCATTTTTGTGATTTAAAATTAATCTTCTGGCTAATTTTTTGCAATATTACCAGTTGGTATCTCTTTTCCCATAATCTTAGCGCATCGGGTTATTCTTCAGTCACTTACTTATGTCAGCATTTCTTATCTCCAAGGCCTAAAATAGCTAAGCTAATACCTTGCAGGCCTCAGCCTACAGGTCTTGCATTTCAGCCTTTCTTACTTAGATATCTAATACATGATTCCCTCTAAATACTGCTTAATCTTATGCTTCTATAATCCTAGAATTTAACTCTATTTAACATACAATGATTTTATATATCATGACATATGAATTAATCATAACAGCACATAATAAATGGATAATAAACTAAAATCATTGGCTACACCAGCGATAGGCAACGTATGGCACGCGTGAGCTTATTTTCAGTGGCACTCACACTGCCGGGGTCCAGGCCACCAGTCCGGGTGCTCTGCATTTTAATTTAATTTTAAATGAAGCTTCTTAAACATTTAAAAAATGTATTTACTTTACATACAACAATAGTTTAGTTATATATTATAGACTTATAGAAAGAGACCTTCTAAAAATGTTAAAATGTATTACTGGCACGCAAAACCTTAAATTAGAGTGAATAAATGAAGACTCGGCACACCACTTCTGAAAGGTTGCCGACCCCTGGGCTACACCATGATTTTCAGTGTCTAGGAGAATAATGAATTTAAGCTCTCAGACTCATCTTTTGAAGGTGTTGTGCAGGTTTCCTTTGAGGTTGAGGACTGATAGGTCAGATGTACAGTGATCACTTTGTGAAAAGTGTTCACTCACAGGTGATAGGGTATTTTTGTGTTTTATCATTTTTCTGTGTGAGTTAATTTGAGAGCGTAGTGATTATCTGGTTTCACCCACATAGCTGTTGTTGAGGCATTTAGTGCACTGGATGAGGTTCATCACACATTGTGATGGGCATGTGTAGGGTCCATGGATCTTGAAAGGTGTGTTGTGGGGGATGTTGATATTTGTAGCAGTGGAGATGTGTCTGCAGGTTTGTATCTGTTGTTCTGGCAAGGTGTGGTGCTGCTTTGAGTTGGTGTGTCTTGATCTGTGGGGAACTTGCTTCTGACAATGATTTTGGAGAGATTAGTGGGTCGTTTGAAGGCCAGAAGTGGGGGTTCAGGAAGGATTTCTTTCAGAATGGGGTCCCCATTGAGTATAGGATGCAGTTGTTCAATGATACCCCATATAAGTTCCAGCATACAGTGTAGGTGACAACTAGGGGTCTGCGGTCAGAGGGGGGGTTATTTCTGGATCGATAGCATGGGGACAGTATCTAGTCTGCAGTACATAGGGAATGAACTCCTTCTTCCCCTCTACTCCCCTTCCATGAACGTCTGTTCAGAGGGAATGGATCCTGGACTGATGAAAGGAGGAGAATGCCTAGGGGAAGGCACTGCATGCTTTGAAAACTGGCTTGGTCTCCAGATAGGGGAAGTAATTATCTGTCACTCTTTTTGTTCATGTTACCTTCTTTGGTTTGTGTTTATGTAGATTCTCTCCTTCCGAGCAGGCCTCACTGCCTGTTGCTGTGCTTCGTACCTACTCCATCATCTTACAAGAAGTTATAGTTGACTTGTTTTGTTGCCCATCTTCCTCCAGGTTGGCTTTGTGCCCTTGGCAGGAAGCAAGGCACACAGCCTGGGCTTCACCAGCACTGAACTGGACTCAGTCTTATATGATTTATTCACTGTGTTTCTCCTTTCTTACAGTCTAGTTGGGCAACTGAGTTTTATTGATACTGGGCTTGTCGTTTGATATATTAAATGTGGCATAACAATTTGGGGTAGGAGAAATTATTTGAATCATTTGTATAATACTAAAATGTGCACTGAATGTCACAAAACATTGAGCGAGACACAGTCCCTGATCTGAGGAGCTTGCAATTTGAGACAAAATAAAGATGAGATAAGGGACGGTGTTTTAAGTAAAGGAGAGTTTAGAGATTATTGGTGAGAGAATCAGGCCTGGATTTTCAAAAATGACTTAATGATTTGGGGTGCCCCACTTGAAACACTGTAACGGGGTCTGATTTTCAGAAGGCAGGTGCGGTGCACTTTCTGAAAAGTCAGCCCTTTTCATGATGTCTGAAATTGGGCAAGCAAAATCTCAAATCACATTTGAAAATTTAGGACACAAGCTAGGAAGGATTCCTGGTTGAAATGGGTTTGGGGCCAGGATTGGAACGTGAAGACAGAGAGTGCTTGGTGAACAAGAATTGAGAGGCTGCTCTCAGCATAGTCGGGCAACACAAAATAAGACAGCAGAGTGCGGGAGAAGATGAAGGGAAGAGAGAGTACAGGGAGGAGCATGGAGACTAGGTAAATCCTGACCCCACGGAAGTTACTAGGAAAATTCCCATTGACTTCAATGGAGCTAGGATTTCACCTTGTGAGTAGGAGTAAATGTGAGCAGACATATAGGCCAGGGTGCGAGTACGTAGTAACTTGATGGTGAGGGCAATGAACTTGAACTGATATGACAAAAATAGGAAGGCAGTTAAGGGATTCTGGAGGGTTGTTGGTGTGGCCAAAGGAGTAGAAGTGTAAAATGACTTTAACAGCAGCATTTTGGATAGATAGGTTGGGAATTAGTTGAGGGAGAGAGAGGCCTGATTTTATGCACTGCAGTTCAGTAGTGATCAGATGTTAATACAATAGAGATCTCTGTTCATTTTTCTTGATGAGATTTCAGTGTCAGACGAGGTATTTCATCTGACACTGAGCTCCACGGAGAGTTCATGGAGGAGGTAAGCGGCTCTGACAAGCTGCTGGCTGGTGAGCGTTGTTCATTAGAGAGCCCACTTAGCATTCTGAAAAATCATCCTTATTCTCTCAGCATTAATGCCTGGAAGACCACAAGCTAACATTCCCTGATTCAGCAGCACGAAAGCAGCTGCAACGTTATTATGTATAGAATAAACATATATTAATTTAAAATGATATATCCTGAAATATTTGTTATATTTTGCTTTTAGCTGTATGGTCTTGATTCTCTAAGCAATGGATAAATTTCTGAGGAGATGGTGTTTCCATCCGGCATAGAACAGCTGTTGGGTCAGTTCCTCAGCGGGTATAAATCAGCGTAGCTCCCTTGAACTAAGGGGAGCGACACCAATTTACAGCAGCAGAGGATCTTTCCCCCTCACCCTCTATTGTCTACTATGTGTATTAATAATGCAGATGGTGAAACTTCTGCTGTCTGGCAGCTGTCTGTCTCCGTCATTCTGTCAGCACCGCTGTCCTTTGCTGGCCATAGAGGACTGTTGAGCAGCTCCAGACACAGCTGTCTTTTTGAATCAAAAGGGCTTGGTTGAGTTGGTTTGTTGGTGGAGGCAAGTAGCAGAGCAAATTAGTGAAAATGCATCAGGCCTTTCACACTCCTGGCTTCAAATCCTTAGGCCACAAGTGACAATTAGTTTGGCAGGCTCAGAGAGCCATATCAAAGACCACCATTCGAACCCAGCATGACTGGCAGTGCTTTGGAATGATCTAGAATGGAATAACAGGGCTGCTGCGGGTCACAACAGAAGATCTTTAGCAAAGCTATGTAGGGAGTTTTCCTAATGCCTGCTCACAGGGAGGGGAATTCATTACTGTGTTGTGGCTACTTTATACCAGTTCCAGCATAAAACTGGCTGCAAAGTAGGCAGGTGCCCACATAGGACAGGCACACGCCCATCTACACCAGCTCTCTGCCCCATTCACAGGAGGCCATGGCTTAGTGGGAAAGCTGGGGGTAGAAGGAGGCATGGTGGGATGTCCCTGCCTACGGCAGCAGGGAGAGCAAGTTAGGACAGAGCTCAGGCTGCTCAAAGGGTCACTCCAGCCCTAGTACAGAAGAGATGCAAAGCATCTCCTCTCAGTCCTTGCAGCGGGCTCTGCACTGGCCCTCAGATGTAATCCCAGCAATGTGTCCGGCTCTAGTCAGTGCTGTAACTCTTTTCATAAATGGATTTTGGTGTTTAAAGGTCTACTAATTTATTTAGGGTCATTAAGTGGCCAGCAAATAAGCTTTTTGTTCTCATTTGAACATAGCCATCCTGGCATTAAATGGTCATTTTCATATCACATACACAGACATGTGCATTACATAGCCATCCCCTTTGGGCTGCACTGGAAATCAGAACTGGTAAAGAAGCCGAGTCTAAGGTGCAAGACTTGAACTGAAAGGCAAGACTGCGACCAGTTGAGCCACAGGTACACCTGTGTCATCTTGCAACAAATTTGTGGTCCCTTCGGGTTACACATTTGATGCCACATGCCATGGCTACTTGGATTTTCACAGTGACACTATTCAGATGGTGATGGGCATGAAACCTTAACAGAATAGGGGCACGTTTTATCATAAGGTTACATTTATAAGCAGTTTATAAAGGACTAATAGATGTTATAAGCAGGTCACAATGAGTTGTATGTATTATAGAAAGTTATAAGTACATTTGTAGAGGATATTGAAGATGGTTTTAAGTCATATTTGTAATCGATCTTTTGACTTGTTGGAGACTATAGCACTCAATTCAACACTCACTGAAACATCTATTAATCATTTATTAAGCTTTATAAAATGTTTATTAATGTACCCTTAATGCAAAGTGGGACCTGGAAGGGATTACAATAAAGTGGGGGTAGCATTCAAGCTCTTTTTCAAAACGCCTAGCCTCTGCCACTGGAGCTAAAGCTGATTCTCCAGAAACATTGTAATAGAAGGAGCTTCATGTGTCAAGAGCTCATATGATACAGGGTAGAAATTATTGTCAATGGAGTTACTGGAAAATAGGAGCTTCTGCTTTTCAATTTAGCATCTGAGAGAGAAAGAGAATGATAATCTGCTTTAGGTAATCACCTGACTTAATTTAGTAGGAGTCAAATTAGCATCCAAAGGGCTTTCAGCCAGGAAAGAAAGTCATACCTAGTGTGGTAGTGACAAAAGAGATGTTAGTTTTGGCTTGAACAAAGACAGATATGGGAATGAACTTCAGTCTGAGTACAGAGTAATCTAAGGAAGCATCCATGTGCTTACCTCCCTAAATTCAAATAATGTTTTGAAAATAACCTCGCCAGGGACAAGAGGTGGATGACACCTAGTTATCTCAAGGAGCAGGTTCAATACAATACTAAAAAAAAAAGGAAAATATAAATAAGTATTCATACAGGAAAAGTAAACAACTGTGTTTGTCCAGGGAAAGGTTGATTATTCAGCTTCCCAAAATAAGTGCACCTGTGCAAATATTACGGCCCTTATATAAAAAACACCTTAACATTTCATACTCAATTGGATAGTACAAATTAACACCTTTACTTTACAGATATTCAAGAATATATCAAGGGGAGTTTCCTTGACAAGAAACTTACTGTGGCTGTGCCTGCACCACTGAACCATTGGTAGTTGATCTATTGAGAAAGCATCAATATAAGTACCAGAGATTAAGTTGTGTCTGCTCTAGCTGTGTTCTTTCAGTTTTACTCTGAAACCCTATTTATGCTTTAATACACTATTACAGTCACTCTTCCCTGTAAGTACTGAGCCTACAGTTCTCAACTCAGCTCCCTGAAACTGGCTCCTGGGAGTTTTCAGTGAGCTCAGGGTAATTGTGGGGAAAGAGGTGAAATTCTCACCTTATGTTGGGCATCTCCCATAATCCTTGAGGGATGTTCCAATAATTCCACAGGTGCTGATGCTAATTCCAAAACCTTTTCTCAAAATGGAGGCTAGAGCGAATACTTATCTCTTGCTCTTTCCACAGCAAGAAAAGGGGAGCTTTAAAAAAGCAGTTCCAAAGCAACTGAGAGTATGTTCTGGCAATACCTGTACAGGGCCAAAAACCAAGACAAATAGTTAAGAGTTATTTCTACAAAGCTCATCTGCACCCTCTCACCCCACCAGCAGCACAGGAGAAACATGTGCTCTTACAGTGTTTGAAGATGGTGTTCACTGAGTGCAGGGCTGGCTCTAGGCACCAGCAAACCAAGCACGTGCTTGGGGCAGCACATTTTCAGGGGCGGCATTCCGGCCATCTTTTTTTTTTTTTTTTTGCTTTGGGCGGCAAAAGCTTAGAGCCGGCCCTGGCCGCAGTAGCGCGTTGTGCGCGGGGTGCGCCCTCGGGCCGCTGTGGTTCACACCGCAGGGGAGCAGCACCCGCACCTTGTGGCTGGGCCGGGCAGGCTCCGAGCGGGGCACACCCAGGCTGGGGGGCCGCCCCGCAGGGCACACGGAGCCGCTTGCAGGTGCCGCAGGGCAGCCGCCTCCCAGCGCCGCAGCCAGGGCTGGGCGAAGCGGCCTGAGCCAACCAGGGACTGCGGCAGGGCGGCCAGAAGCAGCAGCAGCGTGGCCATAGAGGCGGGGCGCTGCCGTGCAGGGCCTGCGTCCCGCTCTCCGGGGCTCCGCTCCCTTTAGAGCTACCCTGCCCCGGCTCCTCAGCCCCCTGCTGGGGCAGTCCCCCAGCTCTGCCCTCCTGGGTCCCGGCCAGTCCTGGAGGTGGGAGTCCTGGCTGGAGGGACCCTAGGCTGAGGTGCGGCCCGGGAGCCCAGCTGCTTACCCTGACCCTGCCAGCGCAGGACTGGCTGGAGGCGAGGGGGAAGCAGGTGGAGTCAGCACTGGTGGGGGGAGCCCAGGGCTGGGGCAGCAGGAGGTGCGGGGGGAGGGAAGAGAAAGCCCAGGGCTGGGGCGGCAGGGGGTGCGAGTGGGGGAGGGCACTGGTGGTGGGGTGAGAGCCCAGGGCTGGGGTGGGGGGCAGCCAAAAATGTTTTTGCTTGCGGCGGCAAAAAA
>NW_020664373.1:20009617-20010366 GCF_002925995.2 Terrapene triunguis
TTTTTTTTTTTTTTTTGCTTTGGGCGGCAAAAGCTTAGAGCCGGCCCTGGCCGCAGTAGCGCGTTGTGCGCGGGGTGCGCCCTCGGGCCGCTGTGGTTCACACCGCAGGGGAGCAGCACCCGCACCTTGTGGCTGGGCCGGGCAGGCTCCGAGCGGGGCACACCCAGGCTGGGGGGCCGCCCCGCAGGGCACACGGAGCCGCTTGCAGGTGCCGCAGGGCAGCCGCCTCCCAGCGCCGCAGCCAGGGCTGGGCGAAGCGGCCTGAGCCAACCAGGGACTGCGGCAGGGCGGCCAGAAGCAGCAGCAGCGTGGCCATAGAGGCGGGGCGCTGCCGTGCAGGGCCTGCGTCCCACTCTCCGGGGCTCCGCTCCCTTTGGAGCTACCCTGCCCCAGCTCCTCAGCCCCCTGCCGGGGCAGTCCCCCAGCTCTGCCCTCCTGGGTCCCGGCCAGTCCTGGAGGTGGGAGTCCTGGCTGGAGGGACCCTAGGCTGAGGTGCGGCCCGGGAGCCCAGCTGCTTACCCTGACCCTGCCAGCGCAGGACCGGCTGGAGGCGAGGGGGAAGCAGGTGGAGTCAGCACTGGTGGGGGGAGCCCAGGGCTGGGGCAGCAGGAGGTGCGGGGGGAGGGAAGAGAAAGCCCAGGGCTGGGGCGGCAGGGGGTGCGAGTGGGGGAGGGCACTGGTGGTGGGGTGAGAGCCCAGGGCTGGGGTGGGGGGCAGCCAAAAATGTTTTTGCTTGCGGCGGCAAAAAA
>NW_020664373.1:20010466-20058892 GCF_002925995.2 Terrapene triunguis
GGGGGTGGGGGGCAGCCAAAAATGTTTTTGCTTGCGGCGGCAAAAAACCTAGAGCCGGCCCTGACTGAGTGGACTGGACAGATACAACTTTGAAGTCCACAGTGAAGTTTTGCATGGCAAAATATAGTGTGTTGCATGGGCTTGTGATCAAGGCAGCTGATGTTCTGGAGATCATTGTGGGCTTTAAACCACTGGGATTCCTGAATAGCGCAGGCTGTACTGATGTAACATCTGTTTCCATTCTGAAGAAAAGAGTGGCAGAAGGTAGCCACATCAAATACTTGATGGCAGGGGGATGGAGCCTCGGGCACTACTGCCAATAGAACGTATTATTAATAATCCTTTTCAATGATGCAATTCTAAATCAAAACTCCAATGAGACAGCAGCCAAAACTGCAATATATTAATCTCTTATATCTCATTTAGCCATCTAACTGTGCCGGGTTACGTACCAACTCTCACTATAGTTAGTTTCAGTTGCATCTCATGAATCTGCGGGATACCTGCCATGCTACATGACTCAGTGGAAACACTTTTTAAAACATATTTACTGTACTTGCTAATCAAGCACCCACCATTAAGGAAAAATAAATTAAGTTCTGGACTTATGAGAATCAGCTGATTAAAATGTCAATTGTGTGATCACAAGCCAAACAGCAAATGCTATGCTTAGAGCTGAGTGTTTGCAAGAAACAATTTCAGTGCCTTGATGAGGATTCAAGCACTTTGGGCAAGAATATTCATGCCTCTGACTTTGCAATTCATTTTCTACTAACATTTGATTCAGTAAAACTCAATCATTTGAATGTTAGCAGAAAGCAACCAAAAACAGGGTACAAGTATGGTCAAACTAAACTCATTTAAAAATCTAAATGCATATCTGTAAAAAAAAATTTTGCATTATTCACTTACTCTAGCGGTGCTCCACATGCTATTCGCAAATAGCTTCTAAAGGGCCCAGCATATCCGTATTCTTCTGGGCAGGTTTAAAGAAGACCATAAAGGATTTGAAGAGATGTTTATTGTTAACTGATGTTGCATAACTCTCTACATGCTACCGTGAAAATGTGTTTCTTGGATGGAAAATAGCATCATTTCTATTTGTAAATTGCATTTGATCATTGAAGTATCCTGAA
This sequence comes from Terrapene triunguis, assembly GCF_002925995.2. Taxonomy (NCBI): domain Eukaryota; kingdom Metazoa; phylum Chordata; order Testudines; family Emydidae; genus Terrapene; species Terrapene triunguis. The sequence goes on from NW_020664373.1 coordinate 20,011,603, forward strand.
CTGTAACAAAGGAAAGATTACCTTTCCTGATTTGCTGCATAATAGTATTATAGTAGGTTGCTATGACAACAAGATATAACGCCCCTATATTTGAATGGGGCCTTCACTTCAAAGGTATTAGAAATCTACAAATTTCAACAATTTTTACTTCAAATATTCATTTCATCCTGAAATTATCACACAGTAGGGAAGTATAAATGTTATCACTAAGCAATTTGTCGCAAGAGAGCGGCAACAAAATGAAGTTTTAAGTAACGTTTATTTTTTTAAAAAATGTTACAGGCTGATAAAAAAAACTGTACAGATGAAAGTAAAAAAGATCCCACCGAGAGAGATGCAAAGGCAACTATTAAGCTCTAACGAATCGCCAAAGCAAAAATACCTGGTGGGTGTTTATTAATAATTTATTGTATTACAGTAGCACACAGAAGGACTGGCCCCCCATTATGCTAGCTATTGTACAACCTCATAATAGGAGATAGTACCTTCCACAAAAAACTGAGTCTAAAAAATGTGAATGCAAGTCTGGGGGGTGGGAAGGACTTCCTTATAAGAGTACATCAAGAGCCAGGCTCTGTGATCTGAGGTGCATGCCAGGGATCACAGCAAGGGACACTATTATGAATAAACAAGTTAATTAGGAACAAATAAGAACAAGCCCAAACTTTAATGTACTGCTTGCTGTGTACATGTACCGCTGCCAGCTATTGGGTGGGATATTTAGACTTCCTCAAGCATTCAGTGGAAATAGTCCCGTTACCTTCAATGGGTCAGGCCTTTAGTGTGCAGTTTGGAATTCTCCCAACTATGATTAATCCGATTTTCTGCTCCCTTCAATACCCTACACAACTTGATTCATAAGAAAATATTCATTAAATGGCCTAAAAAGAGGATATTACATATATCTGTTAAGGAAGATTTTCTTTTAGCTCAAGTGGTAGAGTGCTATGTTTTCTATAGCTCAGTTCTATTCCCCAAGCTGCATTGTATACAGCTAGCTGGCAAAAAACCCAATGTCTGCAGGTGATTGCAGATCATTATCACTTTTCCCAGTTCTTTTTAAAGGTTCAGTTCAGAGAAAAACAAATTCATACACACACTTGGGGAGCCTACTTGGCTCAGAATGGACCTTGGATTGCATTTGAGAGAGAGTGGGCAGGGAAGGTGGTGAAACAAAGAAAGTAAGGGGATGGATAGAGCTGGGGCAGACAGTAGAGATTAGTCATAGTTGCGAGATCTGGACACAGCCAGCTGTGTTTGTGAGGAAGGCTGGGGTTCACACTTGTACAAATGATTAGGGCCCTGCCAAATTCACGGCCATGAAAAACGCGTCACGGACCATGAAACCTGGTCTCCTGCCGTGAAATCTGGTCTTTTGTGTGCTTTTACTCTATGCTATACAGATTTCACTGGGAAGGCCAGCGTTTCTCAAATTGGGGGTCCTGATCCAAAAGGGAGCTGCAGGGGGGTTACAAGGTTATTTTAGGGGCACTGCAGTATTGCCACCCTTACTTCTCCACTGCTTTCAGAGCTGGGTGTCCAGAGAGCGGTGGCTGATGGCAAGCACCCAGCTCTGAAGGCAGCACCCAGCCAGCAGCAGCGCAGAAGTAAGGGTGGCAATAACACACCATCCCATGCCACTCTTACTTCTGTGCTGCTGCCTTCAGAGCTGGGCAGCCGGAGAGTGGCAGCTGCTGACTGAGGGCCGAGCTCTGCGAGCAGCAGCACAGAAGTAAGGATGGCAATACCATACCATACCATCCTTACTTCTACATTGCTGCTGGTGGTGGCTCTGCCTTCAGAGTTGGGCTCCCGGCCAGCAGCTGCCGCTCTCCAGCTGCCAAGCTCTGAAGGCTGCACCGCCACCAGCAACAGCGCAGAAGTAAGGGTGGCAGTACCGCAACCCCCCCGACAATAACGTTGCGACCTCCCCACAACTCCTTTTTGGGTCAGGACCCCTACAATTACAACACTGTGAAATTTTATAAATAAAATTTAAATAAATTAATGGAGATATCCTATCTCCTAGAACTGGAAGGGACCTTGAAAGGTCATCAAGTCCAGCCCCCTGCCTTCACTAGCAGGACCAAGTACTGATTTTGCCCCAGATGGTCCCCTCAAGGATTGAACTCACAACCCTGGGTTTAGTAGGCCAATGCTCAAACCACTGAGCTGTCTCACCCCCCTAAATTCAGCTTGAAATTGCTGAAATAATGAAATTTACTATTTTTAAAACCCTACGACCATGAAATTGACCAAAATGGACCGTGAATTTGGTAGGGCCCTACAAATGATAGAACGGCAGATTCCAAGCAGGAGGGAGAGCTTAGCAAGACTGGGGCTCCTGGGTGCAACGACAGTACAAATTATAAATAACAATAATGTTTGCAGTGTTGTTGTAGCCTTGTGGGTCCCAGGATATTAGTGAGACAAGGCGGGTGAGGTAATATCTTTTATGGGACCAACTTGGGTGGGTGAAAGTGCCAAGCTTTCAAGCCACACAGAGATCTTTTTCAGGACCAGATCTGTGTAGCTCGAAAGCTTTTCTCTTTGGCCAACAAAAATTGGTCAAATAACAATACTATTAGTTATAACAGGGTTTAATTCAATAATACCAGAAAAGTACTAAACTGAGAACTTAACATTTGTATTTACAAAACCTGTAAGCTTTCTAGCTGCAGACCACCTTAATGCCACCAGTCTACATACTGATGCTGCTTTATTGCGAAATATGCAGACTAGGGGTGCTTATTTCACTAGATACTTTTCCACTGGCCAGTCGTAACAGGCAGTTAATGACCATGTCTTTGGCCTTGGTGGTCTCCATATTCCTCTCTCGTGATATCTGCATGCTGATTTGGTCTACGTTGGTCATGATGAGCTCAGAGGCCAGGATCTGAGTGGGGGATGCACTGTTGACCATGCTGTCCATGATATACTGCTTGTACAACTCCACCACTTTCTGCTCTAGGTAGTCATTCAGTATTGAATTGGAGAGTGGCTGCTGGTGTTGCATTATGCTGGTCACTCGCCAGCATGACGAGTACCCTTGGACGGGCTTGCGAATGAGGTCATTGGTTGGCATCCTCATGGATTCCATAGGTGGAGGAATCTCTGATGACTCCAAAAATGGGCCTATCCCACTGTCACAGGTAAAATCTGTTGTTACTGAGCTGATAGGCATCACATGGCCTCCAGCAATGTGTAAATCATTGTAATTCTTGCAAATGCTTTTACAGGAAGAAGGAACCAGGTAGGTATCTCTACTTGTGGATTCTCCAGACATATCCCCAACTGGAGATGTTTGCCTTTCAAACTCTGTGCTCTGAATAACCTGCAGTAAAGTCTCTTTCTGTCTTCCGTTGTGTTTGCTTCCTTTTGAATGGACTGAAGAAAAGAACTTGCTCACAGACCTGCACCTCTGAAAGAGACTTCTGCCCTGTGTTTCATCCATGGAGGAATAGGTAAAGCCACACATGGAGCTCATCTCATGCACCTTCTCCTCTGCTGCTCGTTTTCTGTAGAGCTTGGAACTCAAGAAGTCGTCACAAAAATAGGGGATTCCACAAAGATACCCTTCTGACAACATTCTTGAAAAAAGAGGAAATGAGACATCAAAGATTAAATTAGATCATCGTTATTAGGAATAACCCAACAGGAAGATGGAACAGAAAAACAACAAGAAAAGGCAAATAGTTCATTTGTTTGTAAAAAGACTTTTGTATTGATTATGTTCCCCCTGAAAATCTGTTATTGTTTGCATATAGATTAGCTTCAGATCAGGATATTACCATGAGAGTTTCTCACTTTTTAAATGGCTTGAGTGAATGCAGTGAGCGTCTAGTTCTCAAACTTTTGTACTGGTGACCCCATTTTAAATAGCAAGCCTTTGAGTGTGACCCCCCCCTTATAAATTAAAAACACTTTTTAAATATATTTAACACCATTATAAATGCTGGATGCAAAGTGGGGTTTGGGGTGGAGGCTGATAGCTCGCGACCCCCATGTAATAACCTCACAACCCCCTGAGAGGTCCCGACCCCCAGTTTGAGAACCTCTATGTTAGACCAATCACATAAAATAATTTTATGCACACTACCACATGCAATATACTGTGTTTTTGTTTTATAAGGGTATTTTGTGCAATGGCTTGTGGTTTATATCTATGTGGTTTCTGCAGAAAGTGTATTGATTTCAGCGGGTGGCCATAAAAGGTGATTTTTTTTCCATTCTCCATGCACATTCAAGCTATGGGATTTATTCCAAAACTTGAAGACCTTCACATGCCACCATTGGAAAAGGTGGATCTCAGCTTCATGTTCTGAGTGTAACTTCTTCCTTCTTCTCAGGCTGAACAATTGTTATTTTCGTGGTTTCTTTTTTAATTTAAAAAACACCACCATATAGTGATTATACAAATTTCTGTAATTGGACTGACTGATAACCATTATTAGCCAGTCCAAATGGTCACTTTGAGTTCCCAAATTGAGACAGCTAGGGCCTGGTTTTCAGACATTCTCAATACCCACAGCTCCTGTTCACTTTGGTTGGAGTTTTGGATGTTCAGCAGTTCTGGAAACAGGGCCACACTATCTGAAGTCAGACACCCAGAAATCAAGGCTCCCAAAATCATTAGATAGTTTTGAGAATTTAGGCCGTACAGTATAGTTACAGAAAAATAGCCATACAATGATTATTGAAATCAGACACTTAGAAACCAGTCAGAGTGCATAGAACTGTGTAACTGGGAGACACGTGCATCACTATGCATCAGCAAATGTTCAGCATCCCTGCACTCTGATCATTCAATTTCAGTATAATTATTCATAATTACACATCAGTTTTTCTAAACCAGTGGCAGGAAAATATCCTGTATGAAAGGGGTCCTAGACCAGTCCCACATGGTATAGCAAAGAGGAAGTTGAGTTTTACCAAGCAGATTTCACATGTTCAAATCACTTTTATAGTACAAAACTACCAAGTGATCGGTGAGAAATTAAAGCCTTCATTTTAGTAATGTGTAGGACTCTTCATTTAACATTTAATCCAATTATAAAATGTAATAGGCACAGATATTTTCTCCACAGGCAGGAACACATGTTATAGATATTTTTCAGTTTATTTGACTGTTTCAGGACACCAGAACTGAGTGCACACAAGTGACTGGAAAATGCTTATACAAACTGTGAAAGGAAAGGTGGTATCATTATGTGGCACATAGGATACTACATGCCAACTTTGTGGTTGTCGCTCATTATTGGTGGGTGTGATAGGGCTTTCACCTCCTCCAAGAGCCATTCCTTGCATTACAGCAGCCATTACAAAATGTTGCAATACATATTGGACAAAGTCCTGGTCCTGGCTATGGAACCGTCCTCTGAAACTGGGGCAGAAAGGAGCTGTCAGCAGGAGAGGACAGGCCCATTAGAGCAAGAACCCATTCTGAGTTAGGAGGGAGGAGAAAGCAATTCACCCAGGGCCTCTCAGAAGGTAATCTGTGTGGAGATAATATCTACATACATATGTTAGGGACTCTGGGTTCTGGCTGTCCTCTCTCCCTGTGGCAACTCCATGTTTACCACAGCCTATGACTGCAGAAACTGTGGTTAGCAGAACACAGGAAGAGACATGGACTGGTGTCCATGGAGGGGTCCAGAGAGGGGGAGATCTCTTTCCCATGAGGACACCTTGCCCCCTCAGATGACTGGTTTCTAGCATCCCTTCCTTTTAAACAGCTACAGAAACCCTATCGGGGGTTTAATTGCCCTTAGGATTAGTTGCTGCTGGTTTACTTTATTTATTAGCCACACTAAGAGAGCCGTGAAAATCTACTGCAGAATGCCAGTTAAATTCTGCTTCCCTCATAGCAGGAGGAGATGCCAAAATAGTTCTCTCCTATAGTCTTTCACAGGAAAGAGTAGTGTGTTGGCTTTAACTTTGGTCAGAGCAAAGGTGGAATTATTGTGATACTGACCCATATACTTATTTTTGGTGTAAATATTGAGAAACAAGTAAAACTATATATTACATGATCTATCCCATTTCTAATAATTGTACATAGTCTGTGCCCAGTTTATGTAGCATGTGTCATCATTGTTTTCCCAGCTGCCAGATGTACCATTCTTCTATCACAAAGTGATGTAGCAGGAAATTGAAACTGCTGGTTTCATTTCTTTGGCCAAATTCTGTAGTTCTTATTTTCAGGGTTAGATCACACCCAGAAAAGTCATGAAACTGAGCAAGTTCAGACCCACAGAGTACTTGGAAAAATCTAGTTGGCTGAGTGGGCTTTACCCTCTTGCTCTGTAGAGGACTGTTTCCCTTTCAGCCTGCAGATGTTCCCAGATCTTCAAGCGAAATCATGCTGAGGTGAGAGGCAATTCTGAGGGCCTGGACATTTACACAGGAGCTCAATACATTCACGTTATCCCCTCCATCCTCTGCCCATCAGTTCAGCTAGAGGCAGGTTGCCATGGTCTCACTACTGGCAACTGGCCACACAGAGGGGATTTGCATGTGGAAAGGGTCAGCATTATTTCCTGCAGGTGCTTTTTCTTTGGTAAGAGAAGAACAGTTATTCCCAGTTCCACTTTCTCCTGCCTCCAATACACATGCACACCACAGAGTCCCAAATGCACAGAGATTGTGTATAAGGGATTCCACAGAGTTGGAGCAATGATAGGATTTCATGTTCCTTTAGATCAGTCCATTTTTCTCCTGTCCTCCCTTGAAAAATTCACATTGTGAATGTTTCATTCCATGGGGGACAGAGAGAGCAGATGGCCTAGTTCACAGTCTTTACTCTTGACATGTTTTGCCCTGAGACAGGGCTGCTGGACTTTTCCCTTGCTTGGTTGTTATTTTTTAATATGGTGATTGATTAAATTCTAAAGGAATACTAGCACAGCTTGCACTGGGGAGGAATAAAAGAAGCACTGCCTGTTATAAATTCTTTATTACCTTTATCTTTTTGGTTTTTAAAACCAAATCCCTGGCATATGCCTTAACCTGGATATTTTTTGCATTTCAGTCAGGGCCGGCTCTGGCTTTTTGCTCAGCTGGTGCCTGGAGCCGGCCCTGATTTCAGTGGAGAGAAGAGTTGACCCTTGATCTATGCTGCTAAGGTTAGTGTGACTACAGTGAGCCTCTGCGTAAATGCCCAGAACCCAGCAATATCATAGGCTTTCTCAGACTGGCAGATCCATTGCTTGGAGACGATGGCAATGTGTGTACAAAGAGCCCAGTGCATAGCTGATAGAGAAGCTATATAGCTACATAGAATTGAACTGACTGCCTGGCCTAGGCTAAGCAAGAGCCTGAAGCAATATATATATAAGAAGAGTAATAATAAAATCTGCTTGTCCCTTAAAGCCTGAGTGAGGTGGAAGATTTCTAGAGAAAGTGAAAGGAATGTAGTACAGCTAGTGGGCACAAGGATATGTGGGATGGGGCTTTTAGAAAGGGATGGACGCAAATACATTTGGGCATGCAAGGTCCCAAAGTATGGTCCTAAATAACCTTCCAGGTGTGCTGTTCGGTGTCTGGAGTTCAGCTTTGTATGTGATCCCTATACATATACAAGGCTTCCTAGAATCATAGGTGCAAATAATCCCTTATCCCTTCCTGAGGGGGAATGAAAATCCTATGGATCCCTTTCAGGCAATCCTCTCCCACCCCCTAGGACTCAGAGAAGCCCTTCCATGAGGTCTGGATCCCGGTGGGGAGATGGGAGGATGTACAGCCAAGGCCCACCCTATAGGGAGTTTATACAAAAGTTATAGTGACCATCAGTATTAACTTTATGCCTTATGGCACTTACTTCCTACTCCCATCTTGAGGAGCTATAGCTGGAAGTGGAGCCCTGACAGTGCAGTGTCTGTGGAGCCTCACTGGCAGGATCCATAGGGGGCTAGGAAGAGCCAGGAAAGAGGGCAGAACCATAAGATTTCCATGACGATGGCCATGCCTGTGGTGGATTCCCTGACATCCCCAGATTTAGGAAACTGAACCTCCTGCTCATGGCTTAAATTCAGCTGGAGCTGTCCAGAGCAAAGCTCTGATCAATATTTTCAAACCCACAGGACAGAAGCCCTGAGCCCCGGGGAGCTCCGGGAAATACTTTATGAGAATTTAAGCCCTGTTCCTGCTCATTTGATGAGGAGTAACTTGCCCCCTTCCACCGCCCAACATGTACACAATGGAACAGTCTTGTACAAATTCTCCATGGGGAACCCCAATAAGTTTCCAGTCCCCTACACCTTTTTGTCCAATTTGGTCTTTATTTCAGGTCAGAAAAGGTTCCCTGGGCCATATACTCTAAATTGCATTTTGCAAGACTCTGCATCTGAAAAGCCTTATAGCAAAGCTGTGTGACGTTGCACTCTATACGATTTTATAAATATATGTTAATGAGTGAATATAATGTAACTGGAATATGCTTCATGCAAAAGGTCTCTTGTAAGGTATCGTTACAAAGCTTATAATCTACTGAGTGTGGTCATCTTATTTGTATAAATGTATCACTCTTGTATCTGAAACTAGAAATATGAAATATAACTCTGAGAGCCTATTGTAATTATGCAAAGTGTGGGCCATTAATGGTGGTTTGGAATCTTGATGGCTCCCATCAACCAGGACAATTGACTGTGGATGGCTCTGTTTGCAAGCAAGCCTTTCTGTGAGTCAGGCTGGGAGGAATGAAGGCTTGGGGTCCTGCAGTGACATGTGATCATGTCACCTGAACTGGAATCCATCTTTAACCTGGTGTCTTTCCATTGAGAAGGAGGGGGTGGGAACCCAGAGAGGGACAAAGGATTCCCGCCTTATGCAAAAGATATATAAATGGGTGGAACAGAACAAAGGGGAGAGCCATCATGAAGAATCCCCTAGCTACCACCTGAGCAGGAACAAGAGCTGTACCAGGGGAAAGAATTGTGCCCAGGCCTGGAAGGTGTCCAGTCTGAGGAAAAAATTTACTGAAGCATCTCTAAGGGTGAGATTATCTGTATTCAGTTTGATTAGACATAGATTTGCGTGTTTTATTTTATTTTGCTTGGTGACTTACTTTGTTTTGTCTGTTACTACTTGGAACCACTTAAATCCTACTTTCTGTATTTAATAAAATCACTTTTTACTTATTAATTAACTCAGAGTATGTATTAATACGGGGGGGGGGCAAACAGCTGTGCAAATCTATCTATCAGTGTTATAGAGGGTGAACAATTTATGAGTTTACTCTGTATAAGCTTTATACAGGGTAAAATGGATTTATTTGGGGTTAAACCCCATTGGGAGTTGGGCATCTGAGTGTTAAAGACAGGAACACTTCTTAAGCTGCTTTCAGTTAAGCCTACAGCTGTTAGGGGACATGATTCAGACCTGGGTCTGGGTTTGCAGCAGGCTAGCGAGTCTGGCTCAAACCAGGCAGGGCACTGAAGTCCTAAGCTGATAGGGCAGGAAAGCAGGGGCAGAAGTAGTCTTGGCACATCAGGTGGCAGCTCCCCAGGGGGGTCCTGTGATCCAACCCGTCACAAGCTGTTGTTAAATATTTACAGTGACTGTGCCTCAAGTGCTTCTATTTGGAGTTCATTATACTGCTCTGTTGCCATTATGGCTAAGAACCTTTCCAAATAGTAAATAAACATTTTTCTTCATTAGTCTCAGACAAGATCTCCTTTGCCTACTGCCACCTAAAGCTAGGAGTTATTTCCTTCCCTTGTGTATAACTTTCTTGAGGGTGTTTGCCAACTGTGATTATGATTCCTCTGAATCTTCTCCTTGTCTAGATTACAATTACATGGGTCAAATCTTCCAAACTAGCTGCCTAAATTATACGAAACATGAATTTGCCTGCACAAAGGGGGTACAAAGGAACATAGGAATTGCCCTTCTGGATTGGGCAGTTGCTGTCTCTAATCCAATAACCTGTCTCTAACAGTGGTCAATACCAGATGCTTCAGAGGAAGGTGGGAAAAAAAAACCTCCATAATGGGCAATCATGGCACTACCTACCCATAACTAACTCTGCTAGTGTGAAACCGAAGCCCAAGGGTTTCAGCCCTGCTGCCCAGGGCTGAAACCGAAGCCTGAGCACCACTTCAACTTCGACTCCAGGCGGTAGGGCTCTGGCTTTAGCTTTGGGCAGTGGGGCTCAGGCGTCAGCTCCGGCCCAGGACCCCAGCAAGTCTGGCACCAGCACTGGCAACCCCATTAAAACCCACTGGCAACCCACAGTTTGAGAACCCCTGTACTAGACAATTTAGAGGGATACAATCTTTGTTTCTACACATCTACATGTCTCTCTTATAAGTAAATTTAAATCTCTTGTTTAGTCCGTCTTAACTTTGTGGATTTTGTATGTGCATTTTAAAGCTATATCCATGTTGTGACAATTCATTAATATTTTGCATCTGAAGTAATTGGAGCAGGGGGAAATGGATTCATGTGCTCTTGTCACTGAAAGTGTTACACTTACTAGGAGTGGGGGACAGAGAAAGAGCTACAGTACATTGCTATTGAAACTATTGCCATTTTATGAAGCGTGAACAGGAGGAGAGTGCATGAACCTGACCATGGAATGAAAGGGTTACATCTGCTGGGGACTACATGTAAGCGAGAAAGAGAGAGTGTGTGTGTGTGTGTGCGCACTCCTGAATTTGCTGTGAGTCTAGAAAATGCAAGGATTAAAGGTCCTACGGGTAATATTTATTTTAACCATAATTGGGTTGCTCAGAAAAATTCTAAAGCTTTTGACACAGATATACAATATCCATTTTTTACTTAGGGGAAACAATCTGCATATGCAGTACTCTACCTCTAAGCTGTCGCTTGGATAATTTCCTAACTCATACACACACATCAATGAAAAATGGTATAATCAGCATAAAAGCAGCACATTCAATTACACTTGCTTTAAAAGTATTACATAATGTAGATGATTATTATTTTATTACTTGCATTATGATAGTGCCTAGAGCCCTAGTCATGTACCAAGAGCCCACACAGGATCTGAGTGACTATGTTTTCATATCCTTAAGCCACATCAAAGACTAACTATTGTGACTCATGGTTCTGGAGGCTGATACACTAGACTGGAGTTTGTAATATACTTACCATTTCTGAAGGAACCAGAAATTGCATGTGGAAATTCACAGAGGCTATGTAAAATCCTTGCAAACCTACACTGCCCAAATGCCAATCAGACAAAGATTATCTGGATTTTACCAATGTGATTGCCAATCAGACACTAACAAGCCAAGTGTAGAGGCAAGAAAAATATTTACAGAGAATTGTACAGTGTATAATATGTTTTAGTTCTTACCTTCAAGGCTTAGCTGCTTTCCTGAGACAGAAGATAAACAACAGCAAATGACCATGCAGAAAAAAATTGTAGTTCTTCCAGACAGTTTAAAAGCTCACTTGTATGTAGCTTTTTTTACATTGCAAAGATTACATGTATTTTGTTTCTCACTCTCCATTACTCAGAAGAATTAAAGGGAAGTCCCTGGGAGATTTGGACGTTTTATAACTGACTTATTAGAACCACACCACATTAGACTCTTTCTTCCTCTTTTTATGCCAAAATGAAACTGTGTTGTGAAACTAAATGTTGTTAAAATAGTATAGTGCAACATAACACGTGTGTACCCATCAGCCTATGCTGCCAGTTCCGTAAAGAGAGATGTTAATGAAATGAAAAAATATAGCATTCTGAGAGAGTTGGATAATCAAGAATTCAGTTGTGTCTTACCCCAATTTCACTCCATTTATGTAATTTTCCATCTTTACAGAGATGGTAAGTCACCATAGGACCAAACAGGACTCCATTCTTTAGCAGGCACACGGTCTCATAAAGACCCTATTACATCTAGCCTACTGCCAAATGAGCCAGTACAAGATGCTACTGGCACATCTGAATTGACCCCAAAAGGCTGAATAAGAGTTAGCTGAAAAGGGGTTATCAGATTTCTATACTGGGAAAATGATTGCAAACTATTTTCTTCCTGTCTCTTTTTTTTTAACTAAACCCTATATTATTTTTCTTTAAGAAGTCTAAGGTTTTATTAGAAGCACAAAACTCTAGCTGCTAACCAGCTGAGGTATATATGCAGGTATATCATATAGCATGATTAAGCTATGTAAGTCACTTGGAAAAATTGGAATCAATCAAAAAGACTGAGATCCATGCTATCCTGGGGCACTGCGGGGGAGGACAGCCTTCTTTATCCCTTCATCTGTTCAGGAGAAATTGTACTGTATCATGGAACTATTTTCATTAGGTGATGATGGCTTTTCCACAGAGCCCAATAAGGTCCTGCATTTTACTAGAGCAGGGATAGATTCTAAAGAAAAATCTGAGATATGTAGATAATAGTCTTCATTGTGATAATACATACACATCCCTTGAAACTCAAATTCGTTAGACCTCACCTTATGCTACTTCAGATGCCAGTGTCTCATTTTTTCATTTAGTCCAACTTTAAGTCAGTAGCAATAATATACAATGTCCTCTTAACCTTAGTCTTGAAAATCTGGCAAGAGACACCTGTTATCACATGTGTACATTTAACAGTCATGTAGTTTTTTCCAGCTTCATTCCTTGGGGCAAATTCAGGCCTGGTTTTGCCCATCTGCCTGGGATAAATTTGGCTCTGTAGCTGGAATAGGGCATACCAAAGGTTCAAATAGTGAGTGATATTGTGAAGTATTACATTGATTTTCGGGTAATTATAAAATGACGAATATATGCTACAAGTTATCTTTTTTGGGTAACTACCATCTTCAGAAAAGGAAAGATAAAATATGAATTTTCCTCCACAGATAATGCATCCTCCTCCTCCCCTCCATTAATATGATTCCCTTAATATGCTGCCACTTTTAGATTCTTCTCCCAAACCTCCATAACCCATTGAACTGCTGGGAATCACTAGCTTTTTTGTATTCTACAAAGCTCCATATGGCTGGTAGCTCAACAGTTCTGCTGAGAGTAAAAATGTCAAAAAATGAGTTTTTACTAATGCAAAAGCACCTCCAGGAATAACTTAAGAAGAGTGGTCAGAATTTTAAAATTAGGTGTCTAAAGTGGGGCTTCTAAATACATATATCAGCATCTAGATACAAGTGGCCTGATTTCCAAAAGAGATGAGCACTTCTAAGTCATTGGGAGCTGCAACTTTCCAGAAATATTGAAAATCTATCTACTTTTATTCCGGTGCCTCAAGGGATTTAAAGACCTAACTTTAGGCACCCAGCTTGAAAAAATTAGCCAGTGCTCACTGCTTTACAGGACACAAAAACCACGATAGTCTGTTCTCATTGATCCTACTGTAGCTATAAATTCCAGAGGAAGAGAGTTTTAATACTGTAGTTTCTCATAAGACAGGTTGAGTATTAACACCCTGATATTTTGCAAGAGCAAGGATCAACCTTTTTGGTGGATAGCCGTATGTTTCCTAGTGCCCTTGTTCATCTTCATCTGAAGGGCTATCCTCAGGCAGGCAGAATTATCACATGAATTGTAACGCTCTGATTTATAATCTGTTCTTTAACTGTAGCACTCTGAGGGTCAAACTGAAAGGTGAGTGACCTGCAGGGACTCTAAGCTGCTGTAACAAATCACCTTCTGCCCCCCTTATCCTGTGTCTAAGTTGGCGTGAGCTGGCATTACTTCCATGACGAGAGGGCTCGGAAGATGGTGCAAATTGCAGCAGCTTTGAAACTCCTTCAGATTATTATCTGAATTTTGCTCAGAATGTTTGTGGCCACATTTACTTATTATGCTCAATAGCCTTTGCCATCTAATGTGTACCTGCCTCAGGCAGACTGTGAGCCAGATTCACTGACGCTGGCAAAAAGCCCATTTCAATGGCATCTCTCTGCATGAGAGAGGATTCCCCTTGGAATGACAACTTTAATTCCTATTTGTGACCCCATAATCAGTGGGAATGTGCCGACATAGCTCAGCCCTGGCTCCCCTAGACCTCCCTACTCCCCAGCCAATGTTGCTCACCTTTTGTGGGTGGTAATGCTGCACTATTATAAACGTGAAGAGAAGGCTGGAGCTGCTTCACATACTTCATACAAACTCCACCACGGTGGACTTTATGATTGAGATCCCATATCAATACAGGCTGAATATGGGCCTGCGTTGTTAAATACTGCAAAGATGGCTGCGTTTCAGCAGTGAGTGAAAGGCTATTTCTCTTTGTAAAGTTTGTGCAGTGTTTCAGGAACCAGTGAGATGAAAGACACTTTATACATTTCTGTTGTTATGAATATTATTAAGAGTAGGAAACATAGGCACTGACTCTGTGGGTGTTCCAGGGCTGGAACACCCATGGGGAAAAAATTGTGGGTGCTCAGCACCCACCAGCAGCCCCCCATCAGCTCCACCCCCTCCTCCCCAGTGCCTCCCACCCACTGTCAGCTCTGCCAATCAGCGCTTCCCTCTCCCTCCCAGCACCCACCACAGATCAGCTGTTTAGCAGCGTGCAGGAGGTGCTGGGGGTAGGGGAAAGAGTGAGGGTGGGGCATGCTCTGGGGAGGGGCAGAACAAGGTGGGAAGAGGCGGGGCAGGGGTGGGAACAGGAGGAGCGGGGTGTGGCGGGGCGGGAAGAGGTAGGTGGGGTGGGGCTTTGGGGGAAGGGGTGGAGTGGGGGTGGGGCCTGGTGGAGTGGGGGTGGGGCCTAGGGCGGAGCAGGGGTTGAGCACACACACCCCTGGGAAAGGATAAAGTCGGCGCCTTTGGTAGGAAATAAATTCAGCCTGCATGCTAGATGTCCATATTTTTTTTGGTGCATATATTCAAGCTGTACAAAACAAAGGTGCACACTGAAATATCTGCAGACCAAACCAGTTTTAATTCTGAAACTACTTCATGATCATATATCATTAACTGGGGACTCTGGAACTGCAAAGGTTATAATTACATAGCCTAACTTTATGGCCTACTCTACTTATGATTTTATGCAGTATCACAAAGGGCTGCTATGAATCTTTTCCCTCTTAGAAAAAAAGACAGGCAAATATTTCAATACCTTAATTTATTATGTGGGAGATATCATGAATAATTCAAGAAGCGTGGCCATGTGTTACCAAAATCAATATTTCAAGTTGCGTAATACACCACTTTCTTAATTACAGTCCAGCACTACTTTCACACATTGATAATCACATACATACTATCAATTACTTAAATAAAACAACAATAATCTTTTAGTGAGGAAGAAATATCATGGTTCTGTACAGTTCCTCTTTCTCACCCTTCTTTGTAGTTAATGGAAAGCAAATTAATAGAGTGTCCTAAATAAAATATAGTGCCATTCAGTTAAACATCTATTTACAGCTGATTCCTCTACTCCCATGCAAAAGACTGCATCAGAAGCAAATACCCCTTCACTGCTGCTATGCATGTCCCGGTACTATGTGCGTGTATGCATCTCAGTAGCATCTTTCAGTGATATGTTCCGTTCCAGGGCCTCATTGAAAGCCCACTGAACTGAATGGAAAGACTCCCATTGAAATTGATGGGTTTTTGGATCAGACTCCAAGGAAATGAGAGTTCTGAACATACCTAGTAATGGAGTGTATTTCCTGGATGTAGCCTGTTTGTCATTCAACATTTACAGGGCCCGGTTTGGGCACAATGGATCTAGAAGCAAAACATGTCCACAGAATCCAAATCTGTGCACACAAACAGGTAGTTGAATATGCTACTGCCCAATTTTCATGTGCAATTAACCTTCTGCATGCACAACTACACGTGTTGGGTTTTGGAGAGCAAGTGAGGGGAGCAGCAAATATGGGCTAGATTTGTGAAAGGACATAGGCGCCTAACTGCCATTTTAGGCACCTAAATCCCAGAATCAGGCCCAATTGTGATTTACAAAGCTCTCGCTCAGCTGCTCTGAACTCTGTAGGCACCTAAAGTCACTGGGCACCTAAATTTCTGGAGTAAAAATTCCTGAGGCACTTATGTTTCTGCCTCTGGGCATGCACACTGCATTCCCACAGCAGGCATCCAGACACCCAAGCCCAGAACAATGCACAAACCAGGAGAAGACAGATGTTCCTCTGCCTAAATTGCTGGCAGGGCCTGATATGGTAAGTGTGCTCAGGCCTTGCCTACCAGATCTGATTCCTGTAAGCAAGCTTGCACATAATGGGCAGCAGGGGAAAGAGCAGCTCCCTAATAACCTTTAGGGTGGTTAGGGTGCTCACCTGGGATATGGAATACCTCCTCCCACTTTAAGTCCCCCCTCTGCCTGAGGAGGAGAAGGGATTTGAACTAGGAGCTGCTGCCTCTCGGGTGCATGCTCTAACTACTTGGCTATAGGATATTCTGATCTGGAGCTCCTTCAGTCTCTCCAGTTGAAGGTGTTCCATTGTGAATAAATAAATGGTGCAGGCACCTAACCCATAGAGACTCCCAAGCAGAGGGAGGCACTTCCCTGCAGCCTGACTTAGGCCTGGTCTACATTAGAAAATTAAGACACACTAGGGTGACCAGACGTCCCGATAAAAATCGGGACCGTCCCGATATTTAGGCGTTTGTCCCGCGTCCCGATCGATCTTCGGTCGGGACGCTGCACTCCGCCTTTTTTTTTTTTTTCCTCCGCCAGCAGCACTTGGCTGTTCTCCGTTGTTGTTTTTTTCCCCTCTCCTGAATACCAGAGGCTCCCCCACTGTAAACTGATCCACACATTGCTACCAGTCTGGACCCAGCTAGACTTGCATGTCAGAATGCAGAGTGAAAGGAAAAGTTACAGCGGTTGTTACTTCTCTGCTCTGCCATTATGGTGATGAGCATGGTGTAAATACCTAGACGCTGGAGGTATGCATAGCTAAGGGAGGGTGCATAATCTCCTCTGACTGCAGGCAGCACTCGGCTGTTCTCGGCTTTTTTATTTTTTTCCCCCTCTCCTCTGACTGCCGGCAGCACTGGGCTACCGTAGGGAATTGGGAGAGGGAGCTGTTTGTGTCGTTACACCGGCAGCACTCGGCTTTTTTTTTTTTTTTTGCTCCGCCGGTGGACCCCCCCACCCTTGTGTCCCGATATTTTCTTCCTGTCATCTGGTCACCCTAAGACACACCCCTCATCTTGGCATCTTCCACTGACTAGCTTAGGTGAGAGCTGCCTAGCGTGTTGCCTTTTGTGAATCCTGTTCTAAATCTCCAATCTTCCCCATTCATTTTATAGGGAACCTAGGTGCCTCGCCCAGGCTTTGTGAATCCCAGTAATTTTCTAGCTGCCTAACCATTAAGCGGGGTCACACTCAGCATCACCACATCTAAGTTTCTTTGTGAATCTAGCCCTAGGTCTCCAGCTCATAATTTCGTCGAGAGGGTAAATGTGGATAGCTATAATTCAGGCCCACGGGGGGGGATTACCCTTGGGAAAACAGAACACGTTTACCATTTTTCTTTTAAGTCAGATCTTTTTAAAAAAAATCAAGCTAGCTTAAGGACACCAGTGCATTTTGAGGTTTGGGGGCCATCTTAGCTCTTTAATTTTTAGCATGTAATGGAGCTCAGATGCATTTCCCAAAGTTGTGGGCTGCCTCCAGCTAGTTATTCCATGCGTGATGCCATACTGACCTTGTCAGAATACAATAACCACATCCATGGCCCTCTAGAAGGGAGATCTGTTGAGGCTTAGGAGGGCAATGGGTGGTTTCCAGACTGCCAAATATATTAGAGAACTACTAACTGCCTTACTTCCTTTTCCTACTCAATCAAGGGAGGAATGGATATGTTTATATTTATATTTATTCCCTTTTTATATTTCACTTCTCTTCCTAAAATCACATAAACCTTTTATTTGCTCATTCATCTACTATGTAGTTTGTTTACATAGTTCCAAAGCATGGGTGGTGCGTGACTCCTGCATTTGGAGAGGCTGGGCGTGAGCACCAGAAGCTCCCTA
The DNA here is from genome assembly GCF_002925995.2 of Terrapene triunguis. Lineage (NCBI taxonomy): Eukaryota > Metazoa > Chordata > Testudines > Emydidae > Terrapene > Terrapene triunguis. The sequence continues at coordinate 20,029,526 of NW_020664373.1, forward strand.
GAAGTGGGGGAGCCACCGACACCTGGACCATGGCCCTGCCCCCTGCTCCACTCCGAGGCCCCACCCATGCTCCACTCCCACTCCGGCCCAGGCCTGGCTCCCTCCCCCGAGACCCCCAACCCACCTCTCGTGCCTCTTTTCTCCCTCCCTCAAGGCCTCCCCCCACATGCCACTCGCACCTCTCTGCCCGGAGCAGTGGGTGGCGGAATCCTCAAGGGTAGAGGAGGAGTGAGGGCTGGATTTCGGGGGGGTAAAGGTGGAACAGGGGTGTTAAGAGGAGCAGTGTGGGCAGGGCCATAGGGGAAGAGGATGAGCAGTTGGGGGGCCTCAGGGCGGAGCTCAGGCAGGGCTACAGCCCAGATGTCCTTTCGGTGGCAGCGCTCCAAAGGCAGCAGGGCAGCACGCCTCCAGAGGGAGATCCTGTTTGGGGAGGCTTAGCCTCCCCTGGCCTCCTACACCTGCCGCCCATGTTCCAAAGATATAAATGGAGACAAAAAGCCAGGCAAGGCCTTTGCTCTCAGAAACTTACAGCTGAAGTGCCTGATCCTGCACACTTTGCTCTGACAAAATCTCCAGTGAAATCAATGGGAGTTTTATTGGAGAAAGGACTGGCTGAAGGGCCCTTTTTGTCTAAGCTGTTCTGCATTATCTTCTTGCTTTCAACCATCCCCTTCACCCAGCTATGTTCCATTGTTTCTTCTCCAACTCCTGCTATGTCTTGCTTGTCCCCGTGCACAACCCTTGGATGGCGAAAGCTCCACAAGTTACAGTAAAACGATCACTTGGAGTATTTACTGTTTCTCTAAGGTACTTGTATGGCCCCATCACTGTAATATCCAAGTGTGATGTTACACTCCATATTCTTCATAGAAATATTGTTATGATATGAATATGGCATAACTAAGATATGTTTTATGCAAGATGGGTCATGTGAGATATCATTGGAAAGGATATGATTTGCTGAATGTGGCTCTCCAATTTGTATGCATGTATCATTTCTGTATCTGGATTTAGGATTATTAACTATGTAACAATTACAACTGTGTTTTCACCTGGGAAACGCCTACCAGACAGGAGGCAAAGAGTCTGGATGAGCCATTAAGGAGAACAATAGAACTTTGAAAATGCTAATCTCACTCTTTCCTGAGAAGATTACTGGGACGCTGCATTGACACAGCAGGGTCAGGTGACTGTGTCACCTGGTACTGGACAATGTCTTAACTTGCTGGTACTTTTCCACTGTAGGGGGACGGGGACCAAACAAAGGATTCCCACCTTAGGTAAATCCTTTTCGAGACTGGGGAGGGGGTTAATCTTCACTCTCCTCCACTGCCTGCCAGGAAGGAAGCTGCTAAAAACACCTGGAGGGAAAGACAGGGTTGAGTTCAGGCTGAGAGAGGGGTCCGGTCTGCAAAGACAAATAGCTGGAACTCTAAGCTACAGAAACTCTGCAACTTGCCTAAAACAACATTGAGGGTGAGAAATTACATTTTGTAACCTGTTTCTTGAGTGTATGAAGCCTAGTTTGTGTGTTTTATTTTATTCGCTCAGTAATCTGCTTTGTTCTGTTTGCTATCCCTTATTATCACATACAATTTACCTTTTGTAGTTAATAAATTTATTTCTTGTTTATAACATAACCCAGTTTGTGCAATTCATATGTGGGAGGAGGGAGAGAAGCTGTGCATATCTCTCTCCACATTGAGGGAGAGGGCGATTTTTATGAGCTTGCGCTGTGCAGATTTTTCTATATAGTGCAAGACAATATTATTTTGGGTTTACTCCCCAAAGGGGGTGGGCACGTGAATGATTGGTGAATCTCCTAACTGAATTCTCTCACACAGAACTGCGTCTACAGCTCCCGGACCCAGCATTCACAGCCCGAACTGGATCCCGGAAAGCCCCGGATCCTGCACAGAGCTGCGTCTACAGCTGGGTGTGGCCTTACATGTGTGTGCTAGAGAAAGCTTGAGGGCCTGGCACAGCATAAACAGGGTGAGGAAGCCCAGGTTGGTGGAATGGGTGGGCTCAGTGAGACCCCAGCACATCAAGTGGCATCCCGGATGGGGCGTCCAATCCGTCACACCAAGCACCTCACATTTTCTAATGTTTTTATTCTCCTAATACCCCTCTTACAGCTGGGAAACTGAGGCACACACAGGCAAAGTGACTTGCATAAAGTCACAGAGGAAGTCTGTGGCAAAGCAGGGACTTGAACCCATGTTGGCAGCTAGCACTCTAATCACACAACCATCCTGCCTATTTGGGGAGACCTGGGAGAGAGCGGCCATAGCCAATCTTCCTCAGCCTAAGCAGTGATCTCCAGGATGCAAGGGCCTTGAAGGTGAAAATAAAAAAGTCAAAAACAATGCAAGAGAAGGATCCTTGAAAGTCAATGAAGGGTTCAGACTAGCCATCCTCCCTAGGTGTGGAGGAAGGAAAACAATTCTTCAGTTCCAAGAAAAATAGCCGGGAGGGTGCTCAGGGCTGAAGTAAGGGGTTGGGGTGCAGAAGGGGGTGCGAGGTGCTGGCTCTGGGAGGGAGGGGGTTCTGACCTGGGGCAGGGAGTTTGGGTGCAGGAGGGGGTTCTGACTTGGGGCAGGGTATTCGGGGTGCAAGCTCCGGCCAGGTGGCGCTTACCTCAGGCAGCTCCCGGTAGATGGTGGCAGTGGGGCTAAGGATGGCTCCCTGCCTGTCTTGGCTCTGTGCTGCTCCCACCAGCGCCGCCCCCTCAGCTCTGATTGGCTGCGGTTTCTGGCCAATGGGAACTGCGGAGCCAGCGCTGGAGGTGGGGGCCGCACGCAGAGCTTCCCTGATCACCCCTGTGCTTAGTGGCCACAGGAACATGCCGGCCACTTCCGGGGGCTACACGGAGCCAGGCAGGCAGGGAGCCTGCCTTAGCCCCAGGCCCCTGCTGCACCACCAACCGGACTTTTAACAGCCCGGTCAGCAGTGCTGACCGTAGCCGCCAGGGTCCCTTTTCGACCAGGCATTCTGGGTCGAAAACCACACACCTGGCAACTCTACATTCCCACCCTAACTCCGTGCATTTCAAGGCAGTTCACCCCAGGACAAGGAAATGTTGGAGCCTAAACCTCTTCTCTATATTTCTAGGGGTGATGTGGAACCCACACCCACTTTGGACATGGGGGGTACTATATTGGATGCTTCACAAGTATGATGGTACTAATGGCTCCAAACACTATTCCTAACATCTCCTGGATTAAACCACTCTAACACACATCAGGCAGAAAGGAATCATTACTGGGCCTGTGATATGACCAATCGGTAGGCCCAGGAGGAAGTTATTAAAGGAGCAACAGCTTGAAAATAGGTGAGGCCTTTAATTTATGGAATAATTTCAAGTGTAACAGTTCCTAACATGGAGGCGGCAGGACAGTGAGCTGCAGCCCTGAGTACATGAGGAGGTGATGGTTGTGGATCTGCCTTTATTTCCTGGGGTTGGGGGAAGGGAGAGGGGAGAGAATTCCTTTCCCCAAGACTGACTCATTAGAGCCCAGACAGCTCCATTCCGCCCCCTCCATTAACCAGGTGGTCTGGTTCCCTTGGCTAATCCATTATTTTCAGGCTAATTCTGAAGGGGAGCTGGCTTAATATAATGTTGAGCTTTCTGCTGACACTTTCACTGAAAGTATGAAACAGCTGACTCCCTACCCTGAGCTCCTGGAATAAGACAGACATTCTAACATGGAAGCTTTTATTCAGTCACATTGTGCAAAAAGGAGTCTTGCATCATATTTCTAATGTACTTCTCAACTTACTACTGTGAGTTATTAGGGGGAAGGTTTTAAGGTTTTACACAGAGAGCTTTTCACTGGAAATGGGATTGTGAAATAGACAGGGGCATTCCCTTTTGTGTTCTTACTGTATCCTCAGTTCAATATAATGAAGTATATACATTTCAGGATTTTTAAAACAATGTGTGTTAAATACCAAATAAGATTTGGAGAAATTCAGGCAGGACAGCTGTGGCATAAGGGCTGGTTATTTCAGCTGTACTGAAAGATGTGTAAACTAGCTATTTGGAGCCATCTAGTGATACTTTAATTGCATGCAACTTAACTAAAATAACGTGTTTTCCAAATACTGTATCTTATTGGGGGGGTTTATTTGTTTTGCTCTCTTTTCCGCTTCTCTTCCTCTGCCCCGGCTACTCTTATTTCTTTCGGCTATCAAGAAAATAAACATTCAGACAGGGCCAAACTAATCCCTGGTGAAACTCCAGTGAAATTAGTGTCTGAATTCAGGCAGTCTCTGTGGTAGGGTTACTCCTGAAATGAGTATGACTCACCATAAAGGAAATTTCAAAGCAGCAATAGCAAGTGTGGTAGAACTGCTTAGTAATTAAGACAGTACTGTCAATGTTTTTCCCACATGGCCAACCAGTTCACAGAAGGGCACTCATAGGCATTGCTTGCAGTGTTGTTAAATGTGGGTTCTTTTGGTAAAAGCAGCTCTCTAGAACTGACTTCCATGTTTCAGACTCCAAGGGAGAGGAAACAAACATTAGGAGGTGAGACAGCCACAATGAACAGGATCAGTTCAAACTACAAGTATATAAATTAGGTAGATTACATTATGCAATAGAAGTGACATTCATGGATGTGAGGGGGGAGAGGTTATCATGAACAAATTTCTGGAAGGCTGGTGAAATATGGGTAAAATGGAAGGCTCAGGAAGTAGGATTTTGTTGAAAGAGTGTCATAGACCTAGAAGAAAAGAGAGAATTCAAAGAGTCAGGTATCCAAATAAGCACAGAGAGGCTGTTTTAGGTGGAGGGATCAGCATGGAAAAAGGAGGAGAGATAGGGATACAAGCAGTACGAAAATTAAAATTTCTAGGGATAGAATAGAAAATATGAGATGATACGGCCAGGAAGATGGAAGAGAGTGCCAGTCAGTTGAACATCTCAAAAAATGAAGGGACAGAATGTGCACTAGATTCTGGAATAGACAGGAAGGCCTTGAAAATCTTTGAGGATAGAATATTTATATGCCTGCTTTTTGGTACTGAGTGATGGGAGGGAAGTGGAGGAGTGTCAAGTGCTTAGTGTATATTCTAATGTAGCTGCAATGGAAACTTCCAAAAATCCATGCAGAGAAATGAGATTGCAAGATCCAGAAGATCAAGGCCACAAATGGTTAAAGATGAAAAAGTATTAGGGAAAAGTTAAGCATCATCACATTATCTATATGCAAAGGAGAGAAAGTATTTCTCCATGAACATGTGCTGTATTACCAATGCAGCATAATAAAAAGTTGTGTAAGCACAATAATAAAATACATTATGTATAATTATCAGATTAGATAAAAGTAATAAAATAAATACAAGAGCGAAGGCAGAGGAACAGCTGGCTGGGGAATAAAGAGAGGACAGTTCTGTGGTTAAAGCAAGGTCTGAGTTGGATTCTCAGCTCTGTCCCAGGCTTCCTGTGTGACTTTGGGTGAGTCATTTAACCACTATATGAATCAGCTTCCCCATCCATAAAAACAAAACACTCCTGCTAGAGGTTTTTGAAATTAAATTAATCAATGTTTATAAATTGCTTGGAGATCCTTAGAGTAAAGGTATTACCCACGTGTCGCATATTATTATTCTATAGATAAGGAAAGCATTATCTCTGTGGACTCGATCATGTGAGGGATGGGAGGGAAACAAATTAAAGAACTTCAGAGTGGTGTTTAAGGCAAGTGAGTTCAATAAACATTAGGTCAGATCAGACATTACAGCAAAGCCAACTTTAGAAGAAGGAAGTAGGTTAAGTAATTTCAGTTGCCATTGATCATCATATAGTCAATCTGGTTCTTATCTTTGCCATTTGGAGAACACCATGTCAGCTTGTGGATTTCACCATGTTGGAATATGGTTCTGCCGATGACTAGATCATTCATATTACAGAAATCAACAAGCCTCTCTCCGTTTTCATTCATGGTGCCATACCCACTGCTCTGTCATTGTTTGTGTTGTCCTTACCGAACTTGGCATTCAGGTCTCCCATGACAATAGCTAGGTCATGGCATAGTACTCTCTCTCTAACTCCACCTGTAATGTGAGATAGAATTTGTCCTTTGCTTTTCATCACTGTCATTTGTCAGAGCACTGAATCAGAGTAATATTATTGCGTTTCCCTTTCAGTCTGTCTCCATTCCCTTCTTCAAAAGGATAGCAACACCCTCATGGTGTTGTCCATCATCCCATCCAGAATACAGCAAAGTTTCTCCCGAGGCTATTGTTAATCTTCCTGATCCCGTCCATCTGTAAGCTGTAGCGTCTCATCTCTGCTGTGACCTCAGTTACCTTCCCTGTTTCATACATTGTCCGTACATTCAAAAAAACAAGTTTGGTTTTTGTCTTGGTGTTGAGCACTTCAGTCTTCATGCCAGTGGCTTCCTTTTGGCTTTCATCACTGGCAATCATACAGGTCATTGACTCCTGAAGGCCATCACACACAGTAATCGTTGATTTCTCCGCCGCTGTTTCCCTAACATATTTTGTTTTTTACGGGACAGGGTTGTTAGCCCTGTGCCTAACCCACAACCTGGAGGACCAGGGTGTCTGTTTTGTCTGACCCCTCCCCCACAGACCAATCCAGCATGGTTGAACCTGCTTGGAGCAAAAAGCCCCCACCAACACAGACTCTGGGGATTGTTAGAGCATGCAAGCTGTCCTGCCATGACAAGGAACAGACACCAGAGGACACTTTTTTGCTTTAAGTGCTGCTTAATGCTTGGTTTCAGGGCCAGATGCGTCTCTAGATTCCAGAAATGGTTGGCACCTTTAATGAGTTGGCAAATAGTTTGCTTTAGGAAGGAACCTTAGAAATCACTAGAAATTAAAGGTGTTTTAGTATCCGCACCAGTTCAGTATGTTTTTGTTGCATAATTTCATACCTGGATGAAGTCAGGATAATGATTTACAAGGACTGAGAATGTAAATTGGTTTCAGCTCCAAACTGAGCAGCCATTTTAGGAAGACTTATTGAGCACTCAGGAACTTGTTGACTCTACGCACTTTGAATGCTATTGTGTATCAAAGTAAAAGTAATACAAAAATGTTTGCAATGTAATTATTCACACCCAAATACCATGGTAAGATAAGGAGCACCTGACACTAGGAGAGCACTTTGCCTCCTGCTTTATACCTACTATTACAAGTATGGCTCAAACTCACCCCGTATGTGATATATTGCACGATGTCCTATGCCATTTCATTCAGAGCAAATGAAAGACATGTTGCAATGGTTTCAGCAATTTTTGTTAGTAATAATTCCCCTGTGTGAGGACACAGTAGACATGAAGTTAACTGTGTTCTTTCCATGCAGGATTCAGTCCTCCTCCAGGATACGCAGGGCTGCTTGCTGCCCTGAAACAGGACAATTGCCTAGCACTTATGCTGAGCATGTGAGCTATTGAGCGGAGAAAGGGCTAATTCCACATGCTGTACTACAATGGTGTCCATCATGTGGCTCTGGAAGCTCAAAACTATGGCCCTCAAGGGCAACTGTGTTTGAGAAGAAAATTTGTATTTGAATATGAATTGGAGATATGGCCCCTCAACTGTGCCCTGTGGTTTTTAAACTAAAATGGCTGAATCACCCCTGTCACCATGGAAAGAAGGTGGGGCACCAGCTGTCTCCCTAGGTGCCTCCCATGATATGCTCTACAGCCCCAGGGGCAGCTGTAGTGTGAGCTGGGTGCTCATGAGCAGCTGCTTTCCCTTTGCTGCTACAGCTGCTCCTTTGTAGATTGGTTGTTCCCCATAATTATTTGAACCCCTGGTCCAGTAGCTCCTCCTTAGGCTGGGGGAGGGGCCTTCAGACACAGGCAGGCTTACGCCCCCCACCTCCTGACTTTCAATAGTTGTTCCTCTGCTGGCTGCCCACTGCATCTAAAGGGAGGGAGGGAAGAGTAGCTCTGGCTGCTCTGTTGCCTGTTTCCCTGCCAGGCTGTGGGATCCGCAGGGAGAGCTGACTTGACTGTCTCTGCCTGAACAATGGAGACTATCTAGTGAAGGATGGTTCTCCTCCTGCATACAGCCATCCAGGAGAGAGAAGAGGAGAAGCTGAGAACCATCCATCAGTTATAGCCCCCTGATTCTCTCCCGCAGACCTGGCACAGGTTAGAGCGCCCTGTGGACTGCTCTAACTTGCGCAATCTGGCTATGGTACCCACAGCAGAGCACAATGGGAGCAGAAGAGGCCAGATAATCTGCTTGTGAGTATTAATTTTGGCCTTTTTGAGGTAAGATGTTTGACCATCAGGCTTAAAAGGTTGCACACCCTTGTTGTATTACGTGGTGAAGGCCACAGTCTACTTCATTCTGTGATGAGAAAAAGTAGGCATGTTTGTAGTGCAGAACAGGGGAGGTGAATACCCAACCAGTGACACTCTGTTTGTCCTTTGTCAAAAGTGTCTGTTATGAAGCCACTTGGGAGTCCAGAAATTGCTTCACCTATAGCCCAGAAGAAACAGCCCTTTCACGGTTATTCCTATTGGGGATCAAAAGATATTACTTCTTTCCAGGGCTGGTTGAGCCAGGCTGCCAAGTCTGCGACTTCAGGGGATTAACGGCCAAGGGGGATGTGAAGACATTCCAGGTTGTCCATTCCATGAAGGAGATCTAAATGTTTTTATTGCCATCTTACGGCTACTCCAGGGACCTGAGAACTGTTGAGCCTCATGCTGATACCACATGGTATCCATAACAATCAGTATATAAAATCTTCATCCTTACCTAGTGTCCTTTGCAGCTGTACATTTAGTTGCTGCTCATTTGGCCCTGTGGCTGGTATAGCTGAGCAGTTAGCTTTCCGATATCTGGTGAGACATTTTTTTAAACCCAATAGCCATAGATGACTCGTGGCTCTTGATACTGGGGGCGGAGGGGCGTAATCTAAAGGAGAGGACACCTGACCATCCCACATCTCTCCTCTGCCCAGCAACACCCCGCCCTGTCCCCAGCTCAGGGCTGCCACACAATCCCTGCCCCATCAGAATTACCTGTGGGGTAATTACTATAGACCATAATATTTGTGAAACAAGCAGAATTATATGCTATCATACTTAGGCAATTACATCTATATTAGATGCACAGAGGAGCTCTGTCCTTCTCTCGCTGCGTCTCCTCTCTTCCCCCCACCACCTCCCCCGCACCGGCATGTTTGGCCGCTCTCCCTAGCAGCCAGGCCCAGGCAGGGAGCGGAACGGAGCCACTGCTTACACAGCTGAAGCTGGCAGCTCCAGGTTGCTGCTCTGCACAGCACGGTGGCTGCCTGCGAGAGATCCTGACAGGGGCAGGGGCAGTCGCCCGCCCCACCCCCTCTCACTTTCCTGCCCAGGCTGGCTGCTGGGGACAGGGGCCAAGTGAGCTGGAGCCCCTCCTTTCCCCTCCATCACATTTCCGGCTTGCTCGGCCCCTGACCTAGCAGCTGGCCCCAGACAGGGAGCTGAGGGGGCGAAGCAGGCCGCCGCCCCAGTCAGGCTCTCTCTTAGGCAGCTGCTGCACTGCACAGAGCAATGACCCAGAGCAGCCGGCGTGAGAAGTGGCTGGTTCTGCCCCTTCTGCTCCCTGCTAGAGCCCGGCTGCTAGGGACAGGGGCTGAGCATGCTAGGGGGCAGGCGCAGTGGGAGAAGGACAGAGCCCCTCTCCCTCCTCTCCGGCAGGCCAAGCAGAAATCTGGAGGGGCGCTTGACCCCACATGCCCCCCCACCATGCATCATTTATGCCTAGGGTTGCCAACTTTCTACTTGCACAAACCTGAACACCCTTGCCCCGCCCCCTGCCCTGCCCCCCCCAGGCCCCACCCATGCCCCACCCCTTCTCCAAGGTCCTGCCCACTCCATCCTCTCCACTCACTCGCTCATTTTCACTGGGCTGGCTCAGAGGGCTGGGATGCAGGAGGGGGTGAGGGCTCTGGCTGGGGGTGCAGGCTCTGGGGTGGGGCCAGGGATGAGGGGTTTGGGGTGCAGGAGGGGGCTCTGGGATGGGGGGGTGGAGCCAACGGGTTTGGAGTATGAGAGGGGGCTCTGGACTGAGGCAGAGGGTTCAGGTGTGGGAGGAGGTGCAGGCTCTGCAGTGGGGGTGCTGGTTCAAGGGTGGGGCCAGAAATGAGAGATTCAGGGTGCAGGAGGGGGCTCCAGGCTGGGGCAAGGGGTTGGCATGTGGTGGAGCTGAGGGCTCCAGCTGGGGTTGCGGGCTCTGATGTAGGGCCAGGGATGAGGGATTTGGGGTGTAGGAGGGTGCTCCGGGCTGGGATCGAGGGATTCAGAGGGTGGGAGGGGGATCAGGGCTGGGAGTTGGGGCCTGGGAGGGGAGGGGTCAGGGGTTCAGGCTCTGGACTCTGGGCTCCTACGCGGAGGCATGGCCAGGCAGCTCTGTGCGCTGCCCCTCCTCAGGCGCCGCCCCCGCAGCTCCCATTGGCCGTGGTTCCGCTTGGGGTGGGGGTAGCCCCCTGGCTGCCCCTACGCGTAGGAGCTGGAGGGGGGACATGCCGCCTGCTTCCTAGGAGCCACGCGGTGCAGAGGCTAGCAGGGAGCCTGCCAGCCCCGCTGCGCAGCGCCGCCAACCAGACAGTCAACGGCCCAGTCAGCGATACTGACAGGAGCTGCCAGGATCTCTTTTCGACCCAGTGTTCCGATCGAAAACTGAACACCTGGTCACCCTACCTATGCCTTAATCATCAAATTCATCAAAATAAATCCTTCAGCACATACATATAGAGTGAGCATGACATAACTGCAGCACAAAGCTCCTTTTTGATTACAGGGATCTTGCTATTATTATCAAAATCTACAAAGAAAAGATAAGCAAATGGAAAAATAGCAGCAATTCATCCTGAAATAAATGTTTTGGTGCCATTCGTGTACATAAGTTTAAGGAAAAGCGTGCCTGGCTCACTACAAAAAGGTCACCCACTCTGAGAGTAGCTTTCCAGTGATCTGGGTGTAGTGTCTTGACACTGGATGTTGAGGTGCTCGAAGAGAATGAGATCAGAATTTTCAGAAACAATTCAAAAGTTAGCCCCCAGATTTGAAACAAAACTGAATATTTGTCTCTATACAAAGCCCTAATATAGATGTAATTGCCTAAGTATGATAGCATATAATTCTGCTTGTTTCACAAATATTATGGTCTATAGTAATTTGGGGTTTGGTCAGTTTATCTGGGTCCGCTTCCAATACATGTATGATTCTGTGTGCCATCTGACCAAGTTTCCTTCTTCAATTTCAGAGTTTGTACTGTGGTCTTCTAGCAGCTCATCAATTGGGGTTGTATTAGCCCATTGATTCAGACATATGGTTAAACTCCTACTAGCATTAATGGAAGTTACACACATTTGGTTAAATAAACCCTACATACATTCCAATAATCTGGAGGATTATTTACTCATGGTAATTAGTTGTCTTTTTACTATTTTCACTGTGTTCTTGTACTACTCCAATGCAAAAACAAGCTCTTTTTTTTAACTGCATCAGTGTGTTTTTTGTTTGTCTCGTATTACAGAATCAATAAAGCTTTTAATCACAAAGGGCCAAATCCTGTGAAGTCCTCAGACAGTTGTTATTCAGTCCTTTATTTAGGCAAGACTCCCATAAACATTAGTGTAATCAGTGCATGAGAATGGACTAATGGCTTGGCCCTCTGATGGGTGCGGCATAGCCTCATTTCTCATAGACTTAAGAGTGTTCAACATCTTCCAGGGTGGGACCCTAAATAAGGATTGGGATCAAAGTATGTTGTAAAGTAGGTAACGAAAAGAAGGAATACTAAACCCGTACAAATGAATTATCATTGTACACTGTTTTGTGTATATAATGCCTGAACTCTCTTGACTATGCCACGATATAATTTCTGAGTAATTTTGGTACTTATTAGCAGCATCCTCTATTTAACTGCAGATTGTGCCTTCAAATATTGTTTATAGTTTTCATTAAATCAAAGCATTGTATCAAATAGTTCACATTTCTGTGTCTGTTCCTGTTGACAATTCATGTACAGCAGTCTCCTGGTTCTCTGTCATTGCTCTTATGGGGATTAGGTGGAGAGAAGTCCATAACGGATATTCTTTGTTTTTTAATTTATTCACTATTCTATTAAAAAATAAACACAACAAACATACAGAGATAATGAATGAAGCTCCTCAAGCGAAGTATTATTTGCTGTAGTAATTCTGTAATCAAGGCTAATTCTACAATAAACATGGCAAAACAAAAGAACACGCAAATTTCAATCCAACACAAACACCAAACAGCACATAGACTGGGCATAAATTAAGGCAGAGGTCCCACGCTTGTTCTTTGTAAACTCAATGAAAAAACTCCCATTGACTTCAACGGGAGCAGGAGCTGGCCTATAAATATTCTTGAATATTCAAGCAGTGGTGAACTAAGACTCCAGGCACTAATAGCTTGTGTTACTAGCTGGATAACAGCCCAGCAGCTATTGTGTATAGCAGAAATAACAGAACTGGGTATACAGCACATGAAATCAAATCTCAAAGACATGGCCCATGTTCAGTATGGGCTGAAGCTGACTTCTTGCCTCATGAAGCATGATGGAAATACCGACATAGAAGCAGGGAAGGGTTGCAATTAAATGGCTTTTATACTGGTGTTATCTCATCATAAATATAACCTGTGTGTGCCGAATGAACAGCCAGGTATGAACTCTTCTGTAGGAGTCATGTCACTGCATAGGTAATTTTCCTTGATTTGCAATAAAATCTAGGAGCCAGCTCTTTAGCTGGTGTAAATCAGTGTAGTTCCATTAGCTTCACTGGAGCTATACTGACTTACACCATCTGAGTACGTGACCCTAGGATTTTAGCTGACTCCAACATCATGAAATATTAATTACCCCAAAAAAGGGAATATACAGGCAAACGAGTCTTTCGTAGTCATTAGAATGTTATTAAATGACATGGATGTAATCAACTAATAGAACTCTAGCTTCTAAATTTAAATGACTTACACAGGCTATACCCATTCTTTAGGCTTTGTCTACACTAGCACTTTAGTCAGCAAAACTTTTGTCGGTCAGGGATGTGAAAAAAAACACTCTCCCCCCCCCGACCCCCCAAGTGACACCGACAAAAGTGCTGGTGTGAACAGTGCTATGTCGGCAGAAGAGCATTTCCTGCCAACATAGCTACTGCCGCTCATTGGGGGTGGTTTAACTATGCCAATGAGAGAGTTCTCTCCTGCCGACTTAGGCTTGGTCCACACTGGGGCGGGGGATCGATCTAGGAAACGCAACTTCAGCTACGAGAATAGCGTAGCTGAAGTCGACGTTTCCTAGATCGAACTAAGTTTACTTACTGCGGGTCCACGCGGCGCAGGCAAGCTCCCCCGTCGACAGCGCTTCCTCCTCTCGGCAAGCAGGAGTTCCGCAGTCGACGGGGGAGCGCTTCTGGGATCGATTTATCGCGTCCAGATGAGACGCGATAAATCGATCCCAGAAGATCGATCTCTACCCGCCGAATCAGGCGGGTAGTGTGGACCTAGCCTTAGAGTGGCTACACAGGAGACCTCACAGCAGCACAGTTGCAGCAGTGCAGCTGTAAGGTCCCTAGTGTAGACATAGCCTTAGACTGGTAGCTCCACTACGTAATGTGTAAAAGGAAACATTTGAAACTACTCAAAGAGCAGAGATTGTTAGATTGTTTGTACTCTTGATGGATATATAGTATACTATTAGATGGTTCAGTCCTGCTCCAACTGGGGTCAATAGAAGTATTGTCAAACATTTCTCAGGGAATAGGATTTAGGTCAGCAGGAGAAGTTTAAGGACATGAGACTGTAATCCTACAAATAGTGACCCACTATAAAGATTCATTCCTGGGTGGTTGTGCATGTCATCTCCCTTTAATATCAACAGGAGTTGAGGGGGCTCAGTGCACTGCAGCATTGTCCAGCGGTTTGAGTACTAGCCTTGGACTTGAGAGAGCTTGGGTCAATTCCCTGCTCCATCACCACAGACTGTGTGTGACCTTGGGCAAGTCACTCAGGCCCAGATCCTCAGAAGTCAGTGGGAATGAGGTGCCTAAATACTTTTGAGGATCTGGGCCTTAGTCTCTCAGTGTCTTGATTTCCTATCTGTAAAATGGGGATATTAGCATTTCCTTACCTCACAGGGATTATACATTAAAGATTGTGAGGCATTCAGATACTATGGGGGTCACATAAGTAACTAAGATAGATCAATAGACTCTAAAATAGTGAGCAGTTCTAAATTTCCAAAACCTTGTGTGAAGATAAGATATCATACTGCAGGATCAGCAACACCATTGCCACCCTGTAGCAGAACAGCAGAGGCTTGGGAGAGAATGTTGGTAATGTCTTTTGAAACATTTTTATAAATGATGCTGTCAGATGTTATAAAATAACCTACCCTGCAATGTTGAACTCCATTTCACTTTTGGAGCCCACTGTAGACATGTGACTGCTCTATCCTGAAATCCTACTCATTTATTCTGCTTTATTTAATTTGTATTAGTTGTATGTGAATTTGGAGCTCAGACCAGCAAAGGATTAATAAAATTTGCTTGAGACAGAGTGATAGCCTCGGGGTTTTCACACAGCTCTGCTAATGCTTCTTGTTCCTGATGTGTCAATCCCTACTACTTCAGTCCAAGATTTTTTTAAACATTTATTTATTTATGCACACATTTCGGCTAGAGTTTAGGATGAAAATCACCAAACTCATTTTCAGTTCTGACCTGAGCCAGAGTTTACAGAGAGCAGACAGCTGCTGGTGTTTACAATAATTCATCCTTTTTTTAATGTTGCTATTAATCACAATCTATCAGTTTTACTTGCACATCATTTTTGGCAATATCCACCTCTCTATTATAAAACAATGTATGTGAAATGATGCACTGTACAAACTCTCTCTGCCTTGCTTCTGTGGAGTTAAACTGGAAGACAGTGCAAGGAACAGAGCCCATGGAAAACTGTACTCTTCTCGTGTGCTTTTGGAATGTGAATAGGCTGAATTCAGTTGACTAAAGCAGTAAGATAGAAAACAAAACATGGCTTCTGGAAAACTAGCAGAAGGCTCAGTCTCACCTAACACTTCTCTTTAATATGCTAAGCTTTTTTCTTCCAGGATCCTACAAACTGTCTCTTACAACAGTCAAATGCTTCTGAACTAACCAAACTATTGTTTGTTTGTATAATTCTCTTCATTTCTCCCCATGAGGAAGCAGAGGTCATACCCTGTATGATGAAAGAAAAGACCCAGAATCCCCTGCAATAAATGAAGTACAGCTTACCAAGGAAAGTGCTAGCAGAAACAGTCTCTTAAATGGATATCTGCAGTGACCACTAATTGACCAGTGAAGGCATGAAATAGCCTTCCAGGACAGTACAGGTCAGGTCAGGTTGAAATAATTATTATCTGAAGGTTTGTTGATCAAAATGTTTTGCCAACTTTGTGATAAGATGCAGTAGATATTATTACACCAATTGGTGACTGTGGGCAGATGCAGGGAAACCCAATGGTACTTTTAGGTAAGCCTAAGCCTTGTTGCAAGAAACATTGCAGTTCGTTTTAAAACTTCTGCAGCACAATACAGAGAAAAACTTTCATCAGTGTGGATGGGGAAAAAAAAGAAAACAGAAAAAACAGCTCAGCAGAAGAGCATTGGTGTTTTTATACATTTCTAAAAAAAAGTTTCTCCATGTTGATTTTAAAAGCATAGCATTTCATCCAGTTACTGTTCACTTATCATAGGTTTTATGGTAAATGACTTACAGAATATAACTCAGATATTTGCTATGAAGAAATACACTTCTTTATCAGTTCACTGACTGAAAATACGGCAATTAAAGTGGAATTTTATTTCAGTAAATAAATCCTTTTTGCTTGATTTCCCTTAGCAGTAGCAAAAGAGGACAACATATGAATGAGAGATGCTAGTACATATTCCAGCTATTCTTTGCTTGAGCCTTACTTTTCCTTTCCTCTATTAAATGCCACCATCCACCTTTTACCAGACATTCATTTAAAAAAAACCTCCACACACTTACTAGCATAGAACAAAGAACAGATGGTAGAGCATCTAAGAAGGGAAAGAAATATGGTTGTCTGCCTAAAGAAATGGATAGTAAACACCAAGCTCTCTAAATGGCTTTGTCCAAAGAAAGCCTGGGGTCAGAGGAACTGAGTATTGGCAATTTCCATTTGTGCTACAGCAGGAGCTTAGTATGATGGCAAAGTCCCTTTTCCTGCTGTAATAACAATGATAAAATGAATCAGCCATATGAAGATAATTTGCATAAGCACATAAAGATGAAAACCAGGGAAAGGTAGGAAGGAAGAATTACTTATCTGAGGGCTCAGTCAAACCTACTCTGCAGTGACCTGACTATGTCTCTTTCCCCTCCTATTATGCAGAACACAGTCCTTCCCTGAAGAAGTAAATGTGTTTCCCCACTTTATTCTTTCTGTCTTTGAACACTAATGAGTGGTGAATTTAGAGGGAGTTAAAGGCTCCGTTCTCATTGAATTTCATTACTGTCAGAGCACTTGGACCTATGTGTCTATTTGCACTGCATTACTGAATTTACGTTAAGAATTTTACAGTATGTTTCCCTTGCACTTTTTTAGCTCTTTCCATCCATGTATCCTGATTCTCTTTACCAACGTAAAGTAATCTAGCCTCACAACAACACTATGAGGCAGGATAGTCAATAGGTGGACTGGGGGCCAAATCTGGACCGCCAGATGCTTTAGAACAGACCCCCAAATCTTTTTATTTACTTATTATTACCATTATTAATTTTTATTTTTATTTTCTCTGGAATCTGGACCTTGACTAGACCTTGCCCAAGAAATTTGGACCTTGCCAAAAAATAATTGACTACCTCTGCTATGAAGAATGTCTGATTATCCCCATTTTCCAGATGAAGTTGAGGCACTGAGAGTTTAAGTGCCTAAGATCACACTGGACAGAACTGAACCATCCCTCTTGACACAAAATCCTGTGCCTCAGTCACAAGACCATCCTTCCTCCTTGGTTTGTATTTTTTTCTTAAGCCGTTGGTCTTCCTTTCAAAGCTAACAGATCTGCCATGAATGCTGAGACTGCACAAGTACAGTTCTAAAGTAGAATATTCAAATGTACAAACCCCATGCGTAATAACTGACAGGTAACTTACATTTTCCAGAGCTACCCGCAAGCTCTGGGTTGTGCTTCTACAGTAGCTCTGCAGTGTCCCAACTGTGTGGAGTTTGGAGGGAGTGGAGTGGGAATGGGTTTCTGCCCCCAAACCTAAAGAGGAAAAACAGTGGAAATTTTCACAACTTGAAACTATATTCATTTGTGCTGCTGTCCCTCTGTGCTGTGGAACCTTCTTCTGGGGACGTTGTGGGGAGTGAAGTGGAGTGTCCGGTAGCACTATTCCTGCAGAAGCCCTACTTGCCAGGGATCATGCAGCAATACAGGGGCAAAGGACATCCACAAAGATGCTCTCTGCTTCCTGCAAACCCCCTGAGATATGAGAGTTCAGGGGGTTGAACACCCAGCTTCTTCCATGGAACACACAAACTCCACATCCATATGGGACAACATATAGGAAAATCCACAAGTCAAACCTGAGAGCTCCCCCTCCTCCCCATGCAGGTTCTTCCCATAAAGAAGCAAATGTGAGGGCCCTAAAACCATGAAGAAAAGCTTGCAGGAAGAGAAATATCTTCTTCACAATGAACATATAATAATCTCAGATGATATGAAGGCCCAAAGCCCCTCTCATTATACATAAGACACAGGAATGTTGCCTCCCCTACCTCTTAAAAGGTTCCCTACAACTTTACAGATGTTGCAGTTTTCTGTAGTAACTTTGATTTACAGGGCTTGAAGAAGTTTTGGTTTTGCCCTGACTCCTCTCACATTTCCAAAGACAGCACACACCCTTCTTTGATTTTGCAGATAGTTTGAGGTTCTGCCTAGGACCATTATAGTACTATGAGCTGGTTTGGCAGCATAACAGGTTTTAGCTTGTACATAAAATTTGGAAATAGATTTTATAGTAAATGGCAACAATTTTTTGGCACGCAAACCAGAGGATAAAATGTCTTATAGCTATGAGTTGTGAGGCAGAGAATCCCCAAGACCATGCTCATAAGTATTTATTTCTCCAGTGATTATTTATTCTAGTTTTCCAGAAATGTTGATTTTCCAACTATTAGATTCTTTTAATATATTATTTTTGCCTGATTTTCCTTTTTTTCTTTAGTTATATGACTGTTAATTACTTTACATACAAGGGTTTATTGAATTAAGCAAAGAAGCACTCAGGATAGTCCAACATAGTCTACTTCTTAAATTTAAATTAATTTAATCTAAGATTTGCTTTTGGCCACAAGAATAATGCAAAGACTGACCAATGTGTGACAGCGCCTTTGTGTAAAAGGTCATCCTGAGGCAAGAGGCAAACAATTCTTTAATACCAGTTCAAAAGTAAAATGTCCACATACTACAACACAGCTATAAATTTCAACACCACAATTGCAGCTTCATGATTCAACACTTCTGGCCAAATGCTGGCAGGGTGCTGCACATAGAAAAAACCCAACACAGGGAGCATGGAGTGGAAGTTTTCCACTCTAATCTTGACTTCCCCAACATCCACAGAGAAGCTCCTGCATATTCTTTATGACAGGAACTATAAATGGTCATTTTAAGGTGGGGCCTTAGCATTCGGAGCATGATCTATTTGTAGGTGCTGCCTGACCCTAACAGAACCTGCGTGCCAACAAGTGCACTCCGACACACATTATTCATGCTCTCAGCAGGGCACAGGAGGGCATGTGACCAATGACCCAGAAAGTGGGTATAGATCAGTGCTTATGATGTGCACCTGTCTTGGAATAATGTGCACACTGAGTTGGAATATGGGCAATACAAAATCGGAACAGATCTGTGTGGAATGTTGAATATCTGGATTCAAGTCGCTGGACTCTCACTAGCATTAAGAGCCAGCATGGAAAGATGTGTTGACAGCTGACATCTATGCCTTAATTTACACTGTCACATGCTAGGACAACCCTGCTGCAGTCACATTTTGCCCTTTACTTGGGTCAAGAGAGAAGAATCAGTTAGGAAGAGCAGGATTTAATTAGATGAATTCCTCCATTTTGCTGAGATGAAAACAATCTGCTCCTCTTCTACTAGATTATGGTTCTTTACCCACTGGATTTTGTGCATGTGTGTTTAATTCCCCTTGTGACTGTAGCTTGAAACAAAAATTTTGTCTGAAGCTATTCAATGAATTTATGTCAACCTGAAACTGCATTTTTGGCAAATAAAGCATTTGTCTGAAAAATTTTGTCAGTCTCTACTCCCTGTGTCATTGATACCAATATGTACCATCCTCCTACTCAGAACTCACTAGAAATTGGTTTAGATGGCTCTTAATATTTGCTTTCACAGTCAACTTTGTAATTTTTCTTGTGAAAGAATTCTTTTGAGTCACTGACTTCATCTCAAAGAATTATTTCACAACAAAGCCAACACCACCCATAACTGCTATGTCACCACTGACACTCATAAGAAAAAAGAATCATCTGACTGGATACCTACAAAGCGGACAAAACCACACACTTGATCATTACATTATTGTTTCAGGAAAATAATTGACTGTTAAATATTTGACAAACATCACATCCCCCACAATCTTTCCAGTCCCTGAAATCCATCCACCAGATAATGATCACATCAGCATACAAAAGGGGCACCATTGTCATCCTCAACTGTTATGACCACATCAATGAGGCCGACACTCTGACTCCAACTCAGAGAAGACCCCACACTTCAGTTCACCAAGGAATTTAAGAATACCATCAAATTTCCCAAACAACTCCACGAGAAACTCTACAACCTCATCCCCCCACGAACCCACCCCAGAGATGTGCTACACGCTTCCCAAGATACACAGACAAGGAAACCCCAGACAGAGCCATCATATCCGGCCACAGCACTCCTACTGAAGGAGTATCAGGACTCATAGAAACCATCTTCAAGCCATTCACCACACAAAAGGATAGTTTTCTCCAGGACACAACAGTCTTCCTCCGAACAACATTCTTGCCAGTATGGATGCCACCTCCCGCTACACCAACATCCCTCACAATGGTCGCCTCACTGCCTGCCTCAAATATCTACAAGACAATGGACAACACTCAGATATCCACACAAACATGTTGCCAAACTCACCCATAACAACTTTACATTCAAACATATTGTCCAAACTATGGAAACAGCCATGGGTATTAGGATGGCTCCCCAATATGCTAACCTCTTCATGGGCCACATACAGGAAGAATTTCCGGACAAATGCACAATGGAACCAATGATATATCTGACATGGATCAATATTAAGCTCTCTTTACAACATCCCCACACGACTACCAACTTCATGCACACCACTATCAGTTTCAGCAATGGAATGCTACAGACAACTATATACAAGATACCTGTGGATCACACACTTATTTTCACAGATCCAGTAACCACCCTGAACACACCAAAAAAAATTGTTATCTACAGCCAGGCACTCATGTACCACTGAATATGCTCCAAGGAGAAAGTCCAGCTTACACACCTTAACACACTTAAAACTGCCTTCACCAAACAAGGACACTCCACCAGATTGTAGATCACATCATGGAATGGGGGCTACCCAAATACCCCGAGAGAACCTGCTTCAATACAGAAAAAAAAAAGCCCCTTCTGACAACCTGTGTTGTAACCCACCACCTCCCACTGGAACCCGTTCAGGGTATCCTTAAACAGTTACAACCCATACTTGATGGAAACCACATCCTGAAATAAATCATTCCTGAACCTTTTCTTCTGGCTTTCAAACAGCGCCCCCTAACTCGCTAAGTTCATCATCAGAAGCAAACTCCTCACAGACCGGGACTCACCAACTCTAAGCAGTACCAGAGTCTGCCAGAACAACAAATGCAAAACCTGCAGACATATCTCCACTGCTATAATGATCAATACCCATCACAACACCCCTTTCAAGATCCATGGGTCCTACACTTGCCTAGCACAACATATGATGTACCTCATCCAGTGCACTAAATGCCCCAATAACAACTATGTGGGTGAAACAAGATAATTACTACTACATTATTCAATGAACTCACAGAGAAAATTGGTAAAAGACAAAAACACCCTATGACCTGTGGGAGAATATTCAACCACAAATCATTACATATCTGACCTCTCAGTCCTCATCTTCAAAGGAAACCTGCACAACACCTTCAAAAGGTGAGCCTAAGAGCTTAAATCCATAACTTGGTTAGATACTAATGTAACCCTTCTGCCAGTCAGGGTTGGCAGTAACAAGGGCGGGGTTCAGTATCTTAGGGGTTCCTTTTCAACAATACCACACAAAACTGGCTCGAGCCCCCACCCAGTGACCTGGGACAATTACACACTTCCCCTTGGGTGCCTCTAAGAGGCAACACTTCCCCTCTCGCAAGCACAGAGTCTGAGTGTAGCAAAAAAAAAATTTAATAGAAAGAGGGAAATAACGCGGCATTAATTTAGGGAAAACACTGCAAACAGGATTTATAAACATAAACCATGAACAAAAGATCCACCACCAAGTAAGTTGGGCAGTGTCCTTTTCCTCTCAGGTTTTTAAGTCCAGCAACCCAAAAGTCCCTTTCTGCACCCCACTCACAGTTGCTGTCCTGGGCCAGTGCAGCCCCAGAGTTCAGAGGTGAATCTGCAGAGTTCACCTCCCACCCTGGCTGGGGGGTGGGTGGGTAAGGAGGCACCTTACTCGCTCCACTGCTTGGGCACTCACTCGCCGCCCTTCTCTATGGGGCTCTGCTCTGGCACTCTCCGCCAGCTGCCCTGCTGGCTGCTCACACCTCTCCACCAGCTGTGCCTCTCTGCCAGCCGCCCTGCTGGCCATGCCTCTCCACCAGCCATGTCAAGATGTCTTCAGGGCCCCCCACTTAATACAGATCTCAGTGATTTCAGTTGTTAGTGGGGGAGCCTCACTGCTGGTGCACACTAGGAAGTCTCTTGCATCAGAGACACTGTCCCAAAGCAGGTCTAATACTTAGACCTAAGTATCAGTGATTTCAGCTCTGCAGCATGTAACAAGACTCTCAGTTGAGTCTATATTAGCTCTGTTATTACACAGTGGAGAGAAGAAGGGTCAAATGGTGTCTGGGGCCTTAGGCAAGGCCCACACCACTTGGCACAAGTACCTCTCCCAACTCACTGGGCTTTGAAACCCATGTCCCCTATCTAGCGAGTGTCATTTAGTTGAGGGTGAGTCCCTCAATCGGGAAATGCCAAGCACAGGTTCTGCTGCCCTGGATTCACACAACAAGGATAACAACGCTTTATTACTCCTGCCCCAATAACAGGGAAACTGGCTTTGTCGAAAGAAAGCCTGGGGTCAGAGGAACTGAGTATTGGCAATTTCCATTTGTGCTACAGGGGGAGCTTAGTATGCTGGCAAAGTCCCTTTTCCTGCTGTAATAACAAAGACAAAATTAATCAGCCATATAAAGATAATTTGCATAAGCACATAAAGATGAAAACCAGGGAAAGGAAGGATGGAAGAATTACTTACCTGAGGGCTCAGTCAAACCTACTCTGCAGTGGCCTGACTATGTCCCTTTCCCCTCCTATTATGCAGAACACAGTCCTTCCCTGAAGAATTAAATGAGTTTCCCCACTTTATTCTTTCTGTCTTTGAACATGCCAGCCAAAAGTGACTATTTGGGCAAGCAATCCCATCATGCTGACCACCTAGGCAGGGTGAGTGTGCCCATGCAAACAAGATCAGCTCCTGAAGTCCTTTTCAACAGCTCACCACTAGATGTCAGGGGAGAGCTCATTCAGTCTCTGCTTACACTAAAAATCATGAACTTAATAGACACCGGGTTTATGGCTCATTACAACAATCTATAACCCACTAACTATAAGGTGATGAGTCATCCCTGAACTAGAGCCTGATTAAGCCACATGCACTGAATAGTTATTCCTGTGCTAGGCTCCAACCAAACCACAAACCAGGAGGTAGTCTGGTGACTCTCAGAGCAGATGTATAAGCCACTATCAGAAACTGTGATGAGGATGTGGGGCCTAATGGCCAGATCTGTGGCAGTTGGGCCTAATGATGCTGGAATCAGGAGTCCACAGCAGGATTGAAGCACAGCTGGAGCAAGACTAGGAACGTGGCTGAAGCAAGAGCAAGTGTGGAGCAGGCTAAGGCTAGTGGATCTATTACCACTATCAGGCAGAGGAGAGTTCAAAGCCATGAAGTGACACTCAGCAGACTGAGCTGCTGTTTCTCCTGTATCAGGGGGTAGCCGTGTTAGTCTGTATCTACAAAAACAACAAGGAGTCTGGTGGCACCTTAAAGACTAACAGATTTATTTGGGCATAAGCTTTCGTGGGTAAAAACCTCACTTCTTCGGATGACTCCTTGTTGTTTTTGTTTCTCCTATGAAGCTAATATACCTGCCCTGAGGGTCATCAGACCAGCTCCTGGCTTGTGGACTGGCTGGAGCCTAGCACAGGAATGACTCATCAGTACATGTGATTTAAAAAGGCTCTTGTTCAGGGATGACTTGAAGGCCCACCAGGTTAATCTGTTGAATGATCCCATAGGGGCCTAGGTAACGGGCGTCTAGTTTCCTTGAGGGTCAAGAGGTATACAAGTGTTGAGTTGAGAACCATACCCTGTCTCTGATGGCCATGGGAGGATGGTCCTGTTGATGGTCAGCGTATTGTTTGTAATCCTCCTTGGCAGAGTTTAGGTGTGATTTTAATTCCTCTTGATTGCAGTGGACATGTTGAATCAAATCAGAGGCCACATGGACATGGGAGAACAGCAGTACGGATGTATGAAATGAGGAGTGGAAGCCATAACTGGCATAGAAGGGATTGTGGCAGATTGATCTGTGATCAGAGTTATTGTAAACAAACTGGTGAAAGCAAAAGTCAGAGCCAGTCATCTTGATGATAGTTGATGAAGCAGCAGAGATATTGTTCTAGAACAGTAGTTTTCGACCTGTGATCCGTGGACCCCCAGGGTCTGCAGAGTATGTCTAAGATTTCCAAAGGGGTCCGCACCTCCATTTGAATTTTTTTAGGGGTCTACAAATGAAAAAAGGTTGAAAATCACTGTACTAAAACTTGATTTACCCATTCTGTTTGTCTATCCATCTGGAGGTGATAAGCAGAGGAAATATGTAGGGTTTGAACCATGCTCCCTAAAAGCAGAAGTCAAATTGTTGCCCACGATTGGATATAATGTCAGTTGATAACCCATGGTTATCATGCCAATCACCAAAGGAATTATTCTTCTTTAACACTGAACAAGGCACTTCAATAGAAGAAGAAATACAAAGCTACAATTCTGCTTCATGGGAGATCTTCTGCCTAGAACATTCTCCTTTATCATTCCTGTTTGACTTCCTGATATAGATTTTAAGGAGTGAATATACATATCATCATCAGCTTTCCAACTCCAGGTCTCTGAAGACCTCTAGAGCAGGGGTTCCCCAACTTGGTTCGCGGCTTGTTCAGGGTAAACCCCTGGCAGGCTGCAAGATGCTTTGTTTACCTGAGAGTCCGCAGATACGGCCACTCACAGCTCCCAGTGGCCGCGGTTCACCAAGTTTGGGAACCCCTGCTCTAGACAGTTCAATTTCACCTCCCTATTCTCCTCTCTACTCCCCAACTTTAACTTCAAAATTCTAAAAATCTAATTCACTTTTCACAATTTAGTTACCTGGTGATTTTTTTCTTCTTCAGTGGCGGGGTTGTTTGGTTTGTTTGGGTGGGTGTTTTGTTTTGTTTTTGATTTGTTGGGGAGGGAGGGGGGCTGTATTGCACTAATGTACCTCTAATAAACTTAGGAAAAAATAAATGTTTTCACTGAAATTCAAAACAAAATTATTTACAATAATTACATTAATATTGGAATTGGACTTGTACATATTGTTTCTTTTACAAAAGAAAATAGGCATATGCACATTTACAAAAACCTAAATGTTACACCTAGACTGATACTGCCCCTTTAATAAAGTTTAAGTGAACTTTTTAAAGTTCATCGAGTTAGTTAAGTGTGGCAGTAATCTTTCAAGTTCCTGTGTTGCGTAAATACCAGTAACTCAGCTGGAATGATTACAAATCATAGTATTGGCGTCATTTCATATAGAGGAGGAGCATTAACCGTAAGCTTTGTAAATTGCAAGATTCAACACATTCCAGTAGAAAAATATTCAGAAATATCTCAAATTACTGTCTCCACATCAGCAAACTGTGATACATTTTTCTAATGGCTGCAAGCAGATATGATTCAATTTTACTTATTCTCACTCTAACATTTTCATTTCCATGCTGCCTTGTGTCTCAACTCTCCTCTATAAAAATCACTATAAGAGACATTCTTCATTTTAGACTCAAATTTACTTCCATCCCACACAAAAACAAACTGTCCTGTCCCTTTTGTTATGGGAAGCTGCTGTCTCCTTTTGTCCAAACTAAAAACATGGCCTGACTCTCCTCACGGATGTCTAGCCATCAGTTCAAACTCAACATGGATAAAAGAGAGCTCTGAGGCAGGGAACTGAACCTACCGGTATGTTTACACCATGCCACAGTGCAGATTACAGGGGTGTGAACTGAAGAGTGCACCAAAGTGTTGTGGTGTATTTCCCCCATGTAATAATAATACAGGGAGATATACCTATCTCCTAGAACCAGAAGGGATCCTGAAAGGTCATCAAGTCCAGCCCCTTGCCTTCACTAGCAGGACCAAGTACTGATTTTGCCCCAGATCCTTAAGTGGCTCCCTCAAGGATTGAGCTCACATCCCTGAGTTTAGCAAGCCAATGCTTAAACCACTGAGCTATCCCTCACCCATGTAGAGGCTGCTGGCCCAAACTAAAAGATACTTAGTTCGCATTAACACAGTAGGGTGACCAGATAACAAGTGTGAAAAATCGGGGTGGGGGGTAATAGGAGCCCATATTAAAAAAAGCCCCAAATATCAGGACTGTCCCTATAAAATCGGGACATCTGGTCACCCTATAACACAGTCCTCTTCGAACAGGAGTATGTTAACACAAACTAGGTACCTTTAGTTTTAGTTCATGTTAATACCATCCACACAGGGCAGTTACAGTGCAGGACTCTGGTGTGCACTGCAACTCGCAGCCCTGTAGTCCAAACTGCAGAGCTGTGTAGACAAGCCTTTAATCTCCCCCCACAAAATCCTTCCCACTATCTCCTGTCTCAATCACTGTGGACAACACCAGTATCTTGACTGTCAGTCAGGGTTTGACTAGACTTGACAGTTGTTTCAGATCAATTTGATTTTTGGAGGGATAAACTGTTTTGGTTCCACATACAAAAGTTTTTTTTCAAATTAACTGATGTCTCACCCTCCTTTAATTAATCAATTTTGGAAGCAAGTTACCAACATTTGGGATACGTTTTCCCACAATAAGGTAGGTGTGGACACATTCCCATTATAATTAAACTGCTCTGCCTCTGGCATCTGCTCCTGGAACTCGGTCCACTGCTGCAACATAGGAAAGGAGCTCTGCTAGGGTACGAAAATATCAGGGACAATAACAGGACCTCTGGCAGACCTTGTATGGCCAGCATCCACTATGAGGAGTTGTGCTGTATTTTTGAAAGGAAGGCCACCATCAAACCCTGGCATGTTGTGGACTTCACTGAGGATGCCCCCGGGGACACGAACCAGGATACCTAGCAGAAGGAGATTGACCAAGACGCCGAGGATCTCTTCAACCCACTAAAAAGTAAAGCAGAGACAGTACCAAAGACCCAGGAGATCCCTGAATCACAGGTGGAGAGCCAACCTGACTGTGCTGAAGAAGAGACTTCTTCAAATAAGTATCATGTGTTATATTACAATACAAATGTGCAGGGTTATTTAAATAACTTTAAATAACTTCCGGGTACTGTCAGGGCACCACCATTTTTGGCTAGACTTTCTTTGCCTCCTCAGATTTTAGCTGTGGTGTATTGAAAATTGTGTTAAAACTAAAAGCTCTCACTTTAATTTGTAAGGGATTTCCTGGTCCTGTTTGCAGGCTAGGGGACTCTGAAGGGAAGCATGTGATCTGAATCAGCCTGAAAGGAGCCAGCCTAGATCAATGTGGATTGAGCTGTGCCTTTCTGCCTGCTTTGTGTGTCTCTGGTTTTGGTTCTTGTGTGTTAGAGTTCTGGATTCTAAGAAAGTAACATTATGTTGCAACCTTCCAGAAAAAGAAAAACATAAAATACTCTAACTTCTCTGTGTGTATGCTGAGAACATAACATTAGCTATCCCCTCTGGCAGGCTCAAATGGCAGCTGCGCTGGAGAATTTAAAAGCTCCATACACAACTTATTCATCTGAAATATCAAATTCTACAAGCATCAGGAGCAAATGTTCTTGGTCCCTGTGACCCTAAGAGCCCCTTTATGCCAACTGGCAAACCCAACAAACTGTTGTCAGAATATTTAGCCAAACAGCATTATATAAGGTATATCATATAAAAACTGGTGAGCCACTTGTCATGGAAGTCATTGTGTGATATGTGTATGGGTTGTGTACAAAGAGTTATGTATGTATGCTGGTAATATGCTCTTAACACATGGTGTGAAGGCAGTTGATAAACAAGTTTATTCTAGACAAACAAATGTGGGTTTGCCTTTGTTTCCACTGTAAATCAAGCAAGCCAGTGCTGTAGACAACGGAAGTTCATTTGTACCTGAATCCACATGAAAAGCAAATAAGAGGGTGGCAAGGAAGCAAGGATGGCATCAGCTTCCTGGAGCACAACCCGCAAGGGAGAAAAACTTTGTCGGGAATATGTTTGTTTGCAAGTCTTCTTGGCTTGAATCCTAACCAGGTTAGCACAGCTCTTTGAAGAGAAAGGGCTGAGGGCTGCTTTGCCAGAGAGAGAAATAGGCAAGGACTGAGGGAGTTTTCTTCGTCACGGGAGAGAACTATCGCACATTTCCTGCATTTCCCCTCTCCCTCCCCTTCGGGTTCACGTCTGGGCTCCGCCATCAGAGGACCTGGGACAACCCACTCCCAGCGCCAGCTGTTTGCAATACGTGACCGCCCGCAGGCGCAGGCTCAGCCCCACCTAGAACGTTGGCCCGTTGCCCGTATCCTGCGCCTCGCCCCCTCCGCGCCCCGCGCGCTGATTGGCCGCGGCGGCGCAGCGTGTCGGCCGGCGCCCCCTTCCCTCTCCCCGCCCCCTGAGCCCGGACGGGAGCCACGCGCCGGGTACGTACGCAGGCAGAGAGCGCGCTGAAGACGCCGGAGAACGTTTTGCCCTGCAGCCCCCGGCCAGGGTCGCCTAGGAGACGCGGCTCGCGAGCGGCTCCCATGGCTGCGTCGGACCGAGTGGTGCTGGGGCCGCTGGTGGGCGCGATCGACCAGGGCACCAGCTCCACGCGCTTCCTGGTGAGTGACTCGCGCCGCGCGGGCTCCGCCTGCTGCTGGGGCGGCGCGGTGCCCTGGGATGGGAGCCGGGCCGGGCCGGCCGGTGCCCCCTGGCTCTGTCCGCTGCTGCTGCGTCCAGTGCTCCTGTGGCCCGGGGCAGGGCTGTGCTCAGAGACCCACCGTCCCGCCTGTGGGCATGGGGAGCTGGCCAGCAGCACCTCTGGTAAGCGGCGTGATAGCCGGGCCCCGTTGGGTATGTCCACACGGAGCCCTGGCTCTGACTCCGGTTTGACCTCCCTGGGAGAGATCTCCAAGCCCTCCCGTCCATCTACACGTAAATCACTCTGACTCAGGACCTGCAGTCCCGGTGCCTGCTTAGGGGTGGGTCAGAGCCTGAGTCCCCTTGTGAATTGGGTCCAAGCCCTGTCACTTTGCAGGCCTGAATTACAAGGTCTACATCAGGGGTTCTCAAACTGGGGGGTTGGGAGCCCTAAGGGGGTAGCGAGGTTATTAAATGGGGGGTTGTGAGCTGTCAACCTCCACCCCAAATCCTGCTTGCCTCCAGCATTTATAATGGTGTTAAATATATTTAAAAGTGTGTTTAATTTATACGCACTCAGAGGCTTGCTATGTGAAAGGGGTCACCAGTAAAAAAGAGTTTGAGACCTACTGGTCTACGTAGTGCACTATTGCTGAGTTAGCAGCACTGTGAGAACTGGGTCTAGCAATTGTAAACTCAGGTTCACAATTCAGTGTGTGTGATCAAGTGTGGGTTTGGAAACACTGGTACACCAGCACTGCAATGAGAGAGTCTCAGAGCCTGGGTCAATTGACTAAAAGTCATGGAGCTCAGGCTCTGGGGCTAAACGTTGCAGTGTAGACATTTAGGC
>NW_020664373.1:20058902-20094219 GCF_002925995.2 Terrapene triunguis
GCTAAGTACTATACAAACACATGGGAAGAAATGGTTCCTGTTCTCAAAAGTTTAATAACCATATGAAGGGTGTCTGGAGGGGATATACTCATAACATAGAGTTTTATAACTGGTTTTGGATGTTCATTGAGCTTTTTTTTGTTTCTTCCAAAGCAAAGGCTACCTCTACAACCAAAATACTCTTACACATAGGGCATTAGAAGCAGAGTAAGTGAATGGACCATTTTTATTTCTTCATCACTGGGTGTGTGCTCTATAACCACACAAGTAGATGTGGATGGCCTGAGTTGGGCTGGGTGGGAAGAGTAGTGTAGCCTTTTGGGGAACCAGGAAGCTTGCAAAGGGAAGAGTTGTAGGTGCTTTAGCAGCCAGGAGCTGGGGGAGGGATACCCTAACTTTTTTTTTGAAATGTCATTTTGCAGTTACAGAAATATTCCAAATATTAATTTAATACATTTTATCTTTATATTTTGGAAAATACTCCCTTCCTTCAGCATTCCCTAAAAATATTCCATTTCCAGTATTTATTTGAAGAAACAAATAATTTTATATATAAAATTTTAAGTCTGTTGTATTTTAAAGGCTCATTAATACCTCAGTGTGTGATTTTTATTATAAACAAGGAAACAAAAATCCATGTAACATGTCCTGTTATCTTAGGGATTTATGAAGAATGTTTCTTTACTTAGCATATGTGCTGCAGTATCTCTGCACAAGCAGGAGTGGGCAAACTTTTTGGCCCGAGGGCCATCGGGGAATAGAAATTGTATGGTGGGCCATGAATGCTCACAAAATTGGGGTTGAAGTGCGGGAGAGGGGGTGGGCTCTGAGGTGGGGCTAGGGATGAGGTGTTTGGGGTGTAGGAGGGTGCTCTGGGCTGGGACTGAGGGGCTCAGAGGGTGGAAGGGGGATCAGGGCTAGGGAAGAGGTGCAGGTTCCGGCTGGGGGTGTGGGTTCCGGGGTGGAGCTGGGGATGAGGAGTTTGGGATGTAGGAGGGTGCTCTGGGCTGGGATTGAGAGGTTCGGAGAGCAGGAGGGAGATCAGGGCTGGGGAAGGGGGTTGGGGCATGGGGAGAGGCTCGGGGGTGCAGGCTCCAAGCGGCGCTTACCTCAAGCAGCTCCTGGAAGCAGTGGCATGTCCCCTCTCCAGCTCCTACGTGGAGGCGGGGCCAGACGGCTCTGCACGCTGCCCCATCCGCAGGCACCGCCCCTGCAGCTCCCATTGGAGCACGTAGGAGCCGGAGCAGAGCCATGCTGCGGCTTCCAGGAGCCGCGTGGTGTGGTCCCACCCCAGCCGGACCACTGGAGCAAGGCTAAGCCGCGTGGTGTGGCTCACGGGCCATAGTTTGCCCACCCCTGCTTTAAAGCCTTAACATGGAATTACCTTTCTTTTGTGAGTTGAATTTACACCTCTACCATTAAACTTGTGGTGGGAAGTTTTTGAGTTTTTGTAGCATTGAAAGGTGGATGTTCCTGTGCTAGCAGTTGCAATGAGTTTGGGGAGTTATTTGGGAGGGTGATTACCGGAATTGGTTATCAGCTTATTTCCCAGAATTGATTGTCAGCTTGTTTCCCACAGCAGAACGTGAAACTAAATTGTAGAGAAGGGAATTGTAAAAATAAATTAATGAATTATTTAATAATTAAATAAATGAATTTAATCGCAATGGAGGCCCCAGTCATTTGGGTGCTGTTCTACACCTCTACCCCGATATAACTCTGTCCTCGGGAGCCAAAAAATCTTACCACGTTATAGGTGAAACTGTGTTATATTAAACTTGCTTTGATCTGCTGGAGTGCACAGCCCCGCCCCTCCGGAGTGCTGCTTTACCGCGTTGTATCCGAATTCGTGTTATATCAGATCGCATTATATCGGGTTAGAGGTGTACTATAAACCTTCATTCAACCTTCCCACCATCTCACTGCATGCACAGCTCCCTTTGACTCTCACTGGTGATGTTATGCAAAAATTGTGGACTCAGCATATTTTTGTGACTAGGAATGAGTTTTAAATTATGTAAATTGCCGATAAATGTTTTGTTTCTGATCAACAGAGCGGAAGAATGTTGGACTGTAGGAGATCATAGTAGGCTAAAAAAAAATGTGGAAACTAATCATACAGAGAGAGAATGAAACTTACTATATACAAGGTGCTGCCAAATGCACAGAGTATACAAACTAGGGGGGGAAAGTTCTTGTTCTTGCAGGTTGCCAAAAAAAAATCCTATATGGAATCTATTCCATGCAGATAAGTTGCTGGAGAGGGAGACTAGTCTGGAATTGAGTGTCATCTTGACCTATGTGAAAATTTATTTCCCCTTGCCCTTCTCCTTACAGAATTGTCAAATGACAAAATAAAATCTGGGTGTGGAAAGGAATTCCAGACTGGCAGCTGAGGAAAGTTCTTAATGGTGGCAATACATGCAGCTACCTTGCATGTGCCGACTAGGAAAATGAAAATATGGAAAAACTTTAACACTTGAAGTTAGGTTGTCTGCTTTATTTGGCATAAGCCCCTTTTGAGTAGACTAAGAGACGCTCCCAACTTCAAAATTCCCTTTTTTTAATCTACTTTAGTTAGAAGTAATGTGTCAGGTTACCTTAACTATAAGAATTGGAGGAAAAGTCTGTTTTGTTTTGTTTTTAAATGTGTGCATTTGACAGCGTTTTGTATGTAGTCAGACTAGCTTTCACCCTTGTAAGATTAGTTTGGTTGTATTATAAACACACACAGAAGAGAAAAATATTTTTAAAAAACAAAAGTGTGATTGTAAATTTCCAGGAATATATATATAGGTGCAGGTGTAGTACCTGCAACCACTGCTAATTCTTTTTTAATTTAATAAATTGCAAAATGTTGCTGTTCTCTTAAAATAGCAGTGTGATTGAAATATTACAAAAATAAAAAGTGCCGTGAACTTGTGTGTCAAGAGATCTCCTTTTACCTCAGTGAGCTGAGAGTTAACTCATAAACACCAGCATGGTGAAAAGAGCATAGAGGGACCTACCCCCTAGCACCCCATTCACTCAGAATAAATGAATATACATAAAATAGAAATGACACTAAATGGGAGGAGACTGTGCTGAGGGAGCATACCGTTTTACAAGGGAAATGTTTCAGGTGCCAATCTACTGTTACAAGTCTAGTGTTCCGTTAGTCTGTTTTTCACTAGATCTAGCCTCTTCTTACCTGTTCACCTTATTGTCTTGGCTCCTATGCATGTTTTCCTCTTCATACACCTCTACCCCAATATAACGCTGTCCTCGGGAGCCAAAAAATCTTACCGTGTTATAGGTGAAACCGCGTTATATCGAACTTGCTTTGATCCGACGGAGCACGCAGCCCCGTCCCCCCCGGAGCGCTGCGTTACCGCTTTATATCTGAATTCATGTTATATCGGGCGCATTATATCGGGGTAGAGGTGTATATGTCTTTCCCTATCATTTCCAACTGTTTTTCTTTCTTTTTATGTCTGCATCATCCATCTCAGTAGGCGGCAACAGTTACTCATCTTGCTTATGCCTATTATTAATACAGAAGCACTTGTAGCAGCAGTGTGACTATTACTCTGACCATGTGATTTTAGGTAACTTCCAAGTGATATTTGCTATTGTCAGGAATAAAAATATGGTCATGGAGCTAAAATGCTGTGCGATTGTCTTCTTTAGGTGAGTGAGAAAAATGTGTGTGAATCCTACATTGCATTTAAACCCCCTGGATACTACTAAAATGTATTTCAAAGCATGGCTGGAAAAATCAGGTAGACAAAACAAATACTCCTAAGTGGCCCAGGTGTGTAACTAATCACCAAGAGTATTTGGCATTTGACAGGGAATTAGACTGAGGGTTTTTTTTGTTTGTTTGTTTTTTGACTTATCCCTGTTCACATTGGACAGCTTTCCACAGCACAAAGCTACCAGCACTACCATCACTAATTGGCACACTTGTTGGCAGTTTCAGAGAGGCCAAGGATTGATGGCTATCAAGACTGAATTACCATCTCGCCTACAGAGAGGGTCCTGTTGGGTAAAGGTTGAGGCACTTTGGCTGGGTAGAGCAGAGAACCTCGGTGGCTGTTGCCTGTGTTGTGACTAAATCTGTTACCCCAGGTTTTAGGTCTGTCAGCCTGCCACTTACTCACTTTAAAAGAGAGGTGGTGTTATAATAGAATCTTTGTTCTGTTTTAACATTTTATATAATGAACACTTCAGGTAAAATTGCATCAGAGTGTAAACACTCTTCCTTTGACTAACCAAAAACGGCAACTAGTTAAAAGAAACCTTGGCTTCCAGTAACTAAAGTGACCTCTTCAGCCTCATTCTGTTAACTAGCTGACAAGAGTAAGTAGCGTCATCTAACTTCTTAGGGCAAGGCAGAATTTATGTGAGCCTAGCCAACCAGAAAATACTTAAGAAAATTAAAATATTGCAGATATTCTAACTGGTACCTTGTGATATGTCTTGACGATTACTTAAAAGGAAAAATAAAGTAAAATACTGCACAACTGCAGACTGTCACCTTTTGTCCCTTAAATTTGTTTCATCCTTTGTCAGGTGGCACGTCCTTTGTGTCTGTCAAGTGGCAGCCCTGGAAGCAACAGTTTATGGGAGAGGCGTTTTTAGTCTGTTCCCTTTTTACCAAAAATCCTATATGTTTGACTCCAAACACCCATTTCTACTTCTTTTTAGAGGCTGATGATTGTTTTTATGAGGGTTTTGTTTTCTTTTGGGGTGGCCTTTGTGCAGTTCCCAAACAGCATAAGACACAACTTAAACCAACAAAACTGGTCTAACTTAAAAACAAAACGTTTTCAGAATAACAAGGAGAATCACATTAAAAGAAAAGAAATGGGATACCTAACATATAGCTTGACACTCTTTAGAAATGATTGGTAGATTCTGGAATCTGGTAAACTTTTTTTTCACTGCAAGGAATAGTCACCAAGCCCATAGTCTCTGTAAGCAAAATGACAAATACAGTAATAAAACAACTGACCAGTTTGTTCTCGTACTCTATTGTTACCTTCCACTTCTGAATAGAAAGATTTTGACTTACTCTTAGCCACATTAGTTTATGCTGCTTCTCCATTCTCATTTATACCTTTGGGGACTAAACATTATAATGGAATTCAATGTGTGTGTAATCACATGTGCTGGGAATTGAATGAGCACGTAAGTCTGTGTATTGCAAAATGACTGCCTTGATGACAGCGTCCTGCTGGGGGTAAATAATTATGTGGGAAACAACACCAAGGCTGGCAAAATGGGGATGAGTGCACTGCCTTCCCAGTGCTTCAGCCCTTGTTGGCTTAGGAGTGAAAGCTTGGCCTGGCTTAAAATGTGCTGACATTACGCTGTCTGAGTGACTTCACCCATTTGTGCCAACATCCTTCTTAGCTGAAAGAAAGACAGGAATACGCTGTCCTCCATTCGGGAGCGTGTATGAGAGTATGAATGTTGCTAATGTGCCAAAAGATGTGTGTTTCTAAAAAAAAGTCTGATCTTAGTGAAAGAAATGCTTAGCAAATGGTTTTGTTACTAGGCTTCTGACTTTTTTTTTTTTTTTTTTTTTTTTTAAGTCTCATTATCTCTTTCCTCTTGACGTGCACACACAAGCCCTCGTAATCGTTAATGGAAGTTGGATAGGTGCACTGAGGAAGAGATTATTTCTATTGTCATAGCACCTAGAAGTCCTGATGCTAGGCACTGTACGAACTTGTAGTATAGGCAGTCCCTTCCTGTCCTGAAGAGTTTACCTGTTCAGTCTTGCAATTAAGCTACACTAGATGAAACACAAGATGCGTAGATGGAGGGAAGAGGAAGGATGACATAACCATAGTATATTTTGTGTAATGCCACATAACTACCAGGCAAGGGACAAGTTAACAGCTGGCAATGTTCTCTGGAATCATAGCAGAAATGAGTCTCTGATAATTTTATCACTCTGGACAGTACAGAAATGAAATCACTTTACCACCTTCATGACTAGCTACTTGACTTGGAAGCATGGGTGGGGATGAAGAAAGCCGCTATCACATCTAACATCACTTGGTGTAATTTTACACACAGGCCTAGGTTGCTCAATTAGGGTTGCCACGCGTCCGGCTTTCAACCAGAACACCTGGTCAAAAAGGGACCCTAGGCGCAAGGGCAGCCACGTAGGCTCTGCCTGCTGGCCCTGCCCCGAGCGCTGGCTCCACAGCTCCCATTGGCTGGGAACCGCAGCCAATGGAGCTGCAGGGGTGGCACCTGCGGGCAGGGGGCAGCGTGTAGAGCCACCTGGCTCCTCTGCCTATGAGCTGGACATGCTGGCCGCTTCCAGGATCTGCCTGAGGTAAGTGCTGCCCATCTGGAACCTGCATCCCCTCTGACACCCCAACCCCCTTTCCTGCACCCCAAACCCCCCTCACCCCTGATCCCACCCCAGAGCCCACACCCCCAGCCATAGCCCTGACCCCACCCCATCCCCTTGCCCCAGGTTGGAACCCCCTCCTGCACCCCAAATCCCTCCAGGAGCCTGAACCTCCTCTTGCACCCCAGCCCTGAGCCCCCTCCTGCACCCCAAACCCCTCATCTCTAGCCCCACCCCAAAGCCCACACTCCCAGCCAGAGCCCGTACCTCAACCCTCTGCCTAAGCCCCCTCCTGCACTCCAAACCCTTTGGCCCTAGCGCAGAGCCCTCTCCCACATCCTGAATCCCTCATTTCTGGCCCTACCCTGGAGCCCACACCTCCAGCCAGAGCCCTCACCTCCTCCCGCACACCAAGCCCCTGCCCTAGCCTAGTGAAAGTGAGTGAGGGTGGGGGAGAGCAAGCGACGGAGGGAGGGGGAATGGAGTGAGTGGGGGGCAGGGCCTCGGCGAAGGGGCAGGCAAGGGTGTTTGGTTTTGTGTGATTAGAAAGTTGGCGACCCTATGCTCAATGGAAATGTAACATACCTTCACTTTATTATTGTCTCCTCATATCTGGTTTGTCTAATCCTGTAGGCATCAATTTATTTAATCTGTATCCTTTTATCTGCAGGTTTTTAATGCGAAAACAGCAGAGCTCCTGAGTCACCATCAAGTAGAAATAAAACAGAAATTCCCTAAAGAAGGGTATGATCTCTGTATATCTTCTATTCCGTTTCTGTCTACCTTTCAACATGGCAAAAGCCTATTTAATAGGATCTATGTATGCATAATTACAATTGAAGCCAGTGAGTAATCTGTTAAGAATATGGAATCGGTTGCTAATGTTTTAGAGTGGTAGGAAAGAATAATTTAACAGATCCTTTTTTAAAAACAAAAAAAATTCCCCTCCTTTGTATGGCCTAATGGAAATCTTATTAACTCCTAAAAATGTTTATGAATGTTCAACCCTCACAATAGTCTCTCACCCATATTCTTCCACTGTCCAATCTTGCTTAAAATGGTGAAACTAGTCATTTTCTTGACTGACTTGCCTACATTTACATTCTCCAGCTTCACCTATGAAGTCTGCACAACTTACTCTCTATCTCTAAATTTGCTGTACACTGTTCACCTGGTGTTATCCCCAGACTCTTCCCCCTCTGTCCTGAGGTAGTATACATGTATCTGTAGAAGATAGGAAAAAGGCTCTTCCGATTTCGAAATATCCACATTGCATTTTTAGAGAAAAAGTGAGACTGACTATTCAAATTATTAGGCTGCTTGATTAAACAAACACTGTCTATATGATGCAGAATAACGTTGGTCATTCTGCCGTGGAATCAGAACAAGTTGACCAGAGGGAAAAACTAACTGAGTTAATTTTTTGATACTCTTTAATAGTGTGAACATGTGACTCTATGGAATGCTCCTAGAATTCTTATGCAGCTCTCCATAAATGTAACATCTGCCTCATATTTGCTTCTTTTTTGATTGCTGTCAAATATTTGTTAAAGATGGGTGGAGCAAGATCCAAAGGAAATTTTGCAGTCCGTTTATGAATGTGTGGAGAAAACATGTGGGAAATTGAACCAGCTAAACATAGACATCACCAACATAAAAGGTATTGCTGCAGTTTCTTACGTGTAACTAGCCGCTTTTCAGAATATGCTTTTGGGACTGGGGAAGGTCAGATCATCTAGTAATGAAGTCAGTGATTAGAAAGGAAGCAGGATTTAGCCCCATGTCAAAAAAAGCTCTGCATGTTGGGGAAAGAAGATATTGCTGACACTTACCAGCAGTGCATTGTTTTGCCAAATAGACCCAATAAAATTCTCTCTGGGGATTGCAAAGAGGTTAGACAGCTAATGGATGAAATACTGATCACATTACGCTGCAGTGCCTGCTGTTACAAAACTTTAGTTTCTTTGTTCATGTCAGGTTGTGAACATCAAACAGAAGAATAAGAGATGTAGAGCAGGGTTCAATTTTTTTTGAAATGATAGAAAAGTGGTATACCAAGAATGTAAAAGGCACAAGCCAAAAGGTTTTTATTTTCCTTTCACTTCCTTTTCTTCCCTGCCTGCTCTCTCAAAATCTCTAAAGTGTACTCTTCCCCCCCAACCCCCTTTGTTTTCCAGCTATTGGAGTCAGCAATCAGAGAGAGACTACTGTGGTTTGGGACAAGACAACTGGAGAACCTCTCTATAATGCTATTGGTACGTGTATCAGTGCCTACCTGGTGTATATAGCTTCTTAAAGCTTATATACTCTTCCTTTCAGTACAGCCTCGCTGCAGTTGTACTAGCAGATTTTTAGAAATCCCATATAAATCTTGTTAGAACCTGCTAGTAATAATGACAATTTTTGGTGGCCTTTCCCAAAAGCTGTATGTTTGCACCCACTGATGCTGCAGTTACACAGAAAAATATCCTAGTTAAATAAAGATAAATAATAAATAAATAAAGATAAATAAATAAAGATAAATAATAAAGATGAGCTATCATTTCACAATTTAGTTTAATAAGTCTTTTAATAGGGCTTCAGCAAAATAGAATGTTCACAGCTTGTGTTTGTCTGTCAGAGGTCTGAAGTTCTGCCTTGTCTTTTAATGTAGAATTGAAGGGTCCTAAGAACTTTCAGAAACCTGAACTTGGCATTGCTTTGAGAGAGGGGATTTAAGTTCTTCCTTCCAAGTAGCTTTTTGTGTTTAATGTTCAAGTGTGTGATGTTTAAGACTTTATCTTAGGTAAAGCTGAGCATCAGTAATTCTTTAACACTGTTTACTGCTGTAGTTGAGTGTTTGCACAGAAATAGTAAATGATCAACCTATTACTATATGTACTTTAAGCTTTCTAGTTGACCTTGGTCTTCTGGTAAACTATTAAGTATTGTTACTCAATCACTTGGTTGACCTCTGTATTGTTCATGAATAGACTGAGAAACACAAAATATATCCTTGGTAGCCTCTCTTTGTAGAAAGTCATATTGTTATGTTACGGACCAGTTAGGCTTGCAAATAGAATGAGGTTACCTGTCCCTTCTACATTTTTACAATGATACAGAAATATGCATATGAATATTTCTTTCCTGTCAATTTTTTCTTTACTAAAAATATTTTAGTGTCAGTTTCCTGACTTTAAGGACTTCAGCAATTTTTAGCAGAAGCTATACAGTTCCACTGTTCTTTGGCTCTGACAAATAGCAAATGGTGGTTAAATTATTATAAATGTGTGTGTGTGCTCTATTTTGATTTGTAGTGTGGCTTGACCTGAGAACCCAGCCAACAGTTGAGAGGCTTCTTAAAATAATTCCAGGGCAAAATTCATCCTTTTTTAAGGTAAGGGATTTTTCTAGAATATCCAGTTAGTAATGCTTTAAATTAAGATTTCCAAATAGTCTCTGTGTGTTTAATGATTTTCTATTTGAAGTCTTGGGCATTATGTACCACTAAAACCCTTAAACCCACTAAACTCAGAGTTAGGGCTTCCACTAGAACTAGTAGTTAATACTGTCTTTAACCCACTTTCCCATCCTATGTTTGTCATACTAAAAATTAATTATTAGAGTAACTTTTAATTTATAGCATTAATTTAGTATGGCTAATTTGAGAGTTGAGAAGCTGTTTCACTAGAGTCCATCTTCCTTTCACATTCAGCTTTTAACCTGGTGGCTGTATGCTGGCCAAATGATGTCCTGCTTCTTTGTTCTATAGCCATATCTGGTAGGAGTGGGTCAGTGAACCAGCATATCAACTTGCTTGGCTGTAAAGCTACAAATGTAACTGAAGGTTCATCCTTTCAGTGTCATTGTAACATCAGTTTGCGCTATCTTACCCCAGGCAGCTATCATAAACAAGATAGGATGTCTGTATATGCCTTTATCTTGTTGCCACTTGGAAGGTCTTTGAACTCTCAACTGATCAGTTGTTGTGATCTTTGTTCATAGTCATGTTGATCTTTGGTTTTGGTGTGAGACAGTTTTACGGTATTGGGAATGCTTGGTCTTATTTAAAAAAAGAAGAAAAATTAGGTTTAAATAAAGAATCTTGAGTTTCCTTTCTCTTTCCCTAACTTCATAGACAAGTACAGTAGTCACTGGAGGGGATTAACTCATGGCATGTCCTAAATGACTCTCACTCTTGCAGACTAGGACTGGCCTTCCACTTAGCACGTATTTCAGTGCAGTGAAACTTCGGTGGCTCCTAGATAACGTGGAAGAGATCAGGCAAGCTGTTCGTGATGGGCGAGCTATGTTTGGTACCATTGATTCATGGCTTATATGGGTATGTGTATGGGGGTTCTTTTATTTAAAAAATAAATTGTACAACAGATTTTCATTGTCCACCTTTATACCAACTGTTGATGATAAAGGCATCCTCTGGAGGTCACATAACCAGAACTATACCTGTTGTGGAACTTTCTCAGTACTTGTGTGGCTACAAGCAAAATTTAAAAAAGAAACTTAAAAAAAAATAATCAGCTGCCTTAGAACATATGGGTGGAGGAGAAATTAAAACTTACATAAAATTTAGACCGGTAACCTTTTATAATATCTGTTTTGTGTATATGCATTATATATTCTGTCCATTATGGATATTCTTGTCTAGCTCTTCATTCACATATTGCAAAAATATCAAAGTTCCAACTTATTTCAAGGGTGTAAAAATACTATTTCTAATTCTCAAAATAGTTTATTGATTTCATTCTTACTAACTATAAAACTGACTATTAAACTGTGGCTTTTAAAACTTTCACCTGTTACTGGTGGGCTAGTAACTGGATTATTTTGCTTGAACTGTTGACTAATTTTTTTATTATTATTATTATTTATTTACTAATATTCTTGGTTGCTTTTTCCAGAGTTTGACAGGTGGGAAGAATGGAGGTGTTCATTGTACAGATGTCACCAATGCCAGTAGAACAATGTTGTTCAACATTCATTCCTTGGAGTGGGATTCTGAACTCTGCCAGTAAGTCTAATTTTTCATTTAAATCTATTGAAATAGCTGTATTAATCAATGAGGTGTAAAGACAGACACTAATTGTGCTTTTCAAAATAAGAATCTTCCATCAATGCTTGTCTGGTCACATTTGTGACTAAGAAGAGCGATCAGTTGCATTTATTATGAATATAACAATTAGGGTTTATTCTCTCTAAATAGAATGACCAGATGTCCCGTTTTTACAGGGACAATCTCATTTTTGGGGACTTTTTCTTATATAGGCGCCTATTACCCCCCGGCCAACTCCCTTTCCCGTTTTTTCATAGTTGCTATCTGGTAACCCTATCTCTAAAGAGCTACATAACTTCTGTTTGGATTAATGAAGAGGCCAGATCTTAGTGTCTTTCTATATTGAAAACCAGGTACACAGAAGTGATTTAAATATTAAGTTTGCCTTTAATTTCTGAGTTATCTGACTGCTCCTTCAGCATATTACACAAGCATAGTGCAAAATGGTAGTCTCATTGCTTTAAATATAAACTTAAAAAATTCTTTGGTACTCCAGCATGTATTCGCTTTATTTTATTTCAAAATAGGAATGATTTTTCCAACTGTAAAAATGGAGTTAGATCTGTCTATAAAATGCTGAGCAAAGCAAATATTGCTTCATAACTCAAACATTCCAATGCTCTCCCACATCTTACTAGGAAAGACATTAGGTCATGATCTAAGATATGGATATCAAAGTTCCCTTTACATTATGTTTAATTTGTCTCAAAGTAGAAAATGTAAAACAATTTCCCTAGCATAACTAAATGCAAAATATTTTTTTTTTTGCAGTTTTTTTGACGTTCCTATGGAAATACTTCCAAAAGTGCGGAGTTCCTCTGAGATTTATGGTTTGATGGTATGTTTTCTTAAACTTACTCTCAAAGATATAGCTTTTGGGGCTGATTAAAAGCAAGCTAATAGCTCTCTAGTTTTCTAGAACAATGTGGGTTGCTTTATCAAACGGTATGAATCCGATGTCAGTATCTGATAGCCTTTTTAATAGTATGTCAAATTAAGATCATTGCAGATAACACTCTTGATGAGTGTCAAACTAGTAAAACTCGGAAGGGTTTTTTTGAGACTAGTAAATATCTGATACTTGTGAACTACTTATTGAATTTTGATAAGTAGCTGGTGAATTAATCTATAAGCAGCAGATTAAAAGTAATAAGATAGCTTCAAATAGTGCCCTTCCTGGGACCACCGTGCTCCCAGAACAGCCAAAACTCTCATGGACAGCTTCCATGCGAGTCTTACTGGTGGTAGGCATGCTGGGTAAGTCCCTTTCAGTGTTGCATCCCTGTGGGATTGAGTAAAGGATTTGGTAGGGTTCTGTGGGAGTTGGAAGAAATGCACATTCCATCTTGGATTGCCTCCTTTTGAGAAGTAAATTCTAATTGCTTGTGTGTCTGTAAAGTTTGTTACATAAACATGTTGGAGCATTGCTGATGTATTTGTAATCAAACGGTGCTTTTAGAGCACTTGCAGAGACTTTTCCCAGGAGTGATTGCTGAACCGTGGTCATGCAGTTGAAAAGAGGTGGTGCTTAATTGCAGAACTTAATAACAGAACTTCATGGCTGGATGAAGGCTGCAGGACAGGATCCTGTTTGCCTATTGGGAGTTTATTTTGCTTTGAAGAGTGTCCTTTTATCTTAACTCCAGAAAAAGATTCTGGATTGCTCTTAATTTAACAAAAAAACCCCCACTTGTAGCTTTTTATTTTAATTTTTTTTTAACCAGGTTCTAAATGTGAATGCTACTAGGAATCTTAGTTGGCGTCTACTAATTTGAAGGGGTTAGATCAGAGTGAATTTTATTCTGACTTGAACCAATTCAGCAATTGGAAGAAGAGAGAAAGCTGATCACGGGAAACGAGACAGGATAGCTGATTATAATCTTTTTTTTGTCTTTCTCCTTCCTACCTATTATTATTTTCTTGCTGACTGTAGAAAATGTGCCCTAGCCTGGTGAGTAGAGACATTCATTAGGCTGTCCACAAGTTATGTCTCATCCATTCTGTTCAGATACAGTGCATTTCCATTTACTTAGAGGCATGCAACATAACATTTGTAAAACTAACAGATCCAGCTACTGTCTCCAGATTGAGACATTGCGGTTAAGTGACCAGTGTAACTAGTATGTTTGCATAAATTTTGAAGGCTTAACAATTTCATATTTATAAAGAGAAACAGGTATGTCTGGCTTTGTAATGAGAACAACACTTGGTATTTCAGTGTAATAGAATTAAGGTTTGTAATGTTTGTTTAAATAAATTTAATATTAAACTATCAAAAAGCCCAATCAGTTAAAATGGGAGTTGTGGAGACTACGGAGATTTCCTAATTGGAAATGCACTGTCATGTCTTATGCATGGCTTCAATGAAAATGTATAGTCACAGCTCAAGAAAGAGTCTACTAGTTAACAAAAGCAAAGGATATTTTAAATAGGACTGATTCCTGGTGATGCCTTTACAGGAATACCGCTGAAGAAACTTTCTAGCACATGGTTGTTTTTTTGAAGTGCTGCTTAGATTGAAAACACTATGTGGTCTTAAAATAAGACCTCTGTTATTGTTTACTTGTTAAATCACCTTATCACAATCACTTGTAATAGGAAAGTGCCTGTTCATAGTATCTCGTTGAACCTTATTGTTACAGGCCACATGCTAGCATACCACAAATGACAGTCTGTTTCTTATTTTAACAAGATTGCTTTTTATTTTAACCTAATATGGAAAACTAACAACTAAAACTGGTTTCTGGATTCCTCTATCTTAGGCTATGGAGTAAATGCATGAATCTTGCTGTTTACTGTTTTGATTTTAGACCTGATTTGTTGGATTAAGCAGAGGTGCTGTGCACACAAGAATTCAAACCAAGCTGCTGTAGCGATCCAAATTCCTCCTGTAAGCACTAGGACCTGCTCTATCCCTTAACTGGAAGGCATCACTCTGCCTCAATGCTTCTCTCTTCTATTCTACAGAGGGGAGGAAGCCACTTACCCCACCTTCCCCCATAGGGAGTGTTGCTTTGGGAGGTGGATTACCTACGTTGATGGCAAAATGCCTTCTGTCGATGTAGAAAATATCTATGCAACAATGGTACAGTTGCTGCTGGAGTGCCTGTAGTATAGAGACTCCATGAGAAGGCTATTTTCTAGTGACAATAACCAATGGGAATTATCTGCATTCACTTGTTAGATGTAGCTGACTGGCTGGTGGAGGAATAAGTTGGAGTAGCTTTGAAGAGATGTCATTATGATATAAAGTGAAGTCAATGAGAGCTGGACCAAGTAATGTAGCTCTCAATGGCACTTTATGGGTTCCTGAGAGTGGAAAGATCTTTATCTCAAAATTAGCGAGCAGACTGTTGATCTATAAATGCCATTTTTATCCATGACAGTTGTTACACCATATGGCATTGATAGTAAAATGAAAAAGTATGAAAACACAAACAAGCAGAAAGAGTTTTTACAATATTTTTGTGGAGCGCCTCTGAGTGGAAGGAAAAGCGTTGTTGCAAGCTGTCTTCTTCAACATAATATCTAGCTTGTGCCAAGAGGCAAATTTTCAGTATTGTTGAACCTGTTTAGTCAAAGCAGTTTTCCTTTAAATGCTAATTTTTTTATTTATTTTTTTAAAAATTTTAAAGGCAGTCTTTTGAAATGGCAGTGACACGCCTTGCTTTTAAGTTACTACCCATTCTGGTACGAGGGCTCTTTGCTGCAACTGTTTCTGTCCACACCTGAAGCATGCATATCTCCATTAAAAACTGAGGAGTGTCTTTCCTTTACTGCTTAAATGTTACAGTAATTGATAAGCAAGCAGTGTGAAATAACTGAAGTTTCTTTCTGTATTTTTGTCAGAAATCCGGAGCCCTGACAGGTGTGCCAATTTCTGGGGTGAGTTCTTCTTCAATTTGAATTCTGGCATGAGGACTTGGCTCTGCTTGGAGAGACCCTCACTGGATATAACTTAAAAATAAACTGATTATTTTAGAAAACTGACTTTTTTTTATTTGCAACAAAATTCAATCATTTTAAACAAGTACAGTATACTTGCTAACTTACACAAATAATGAAGACCATCGTGAATTAATGAATTAAGGCCTGATCATGCAAACAAGTACAGTAGAACCTTAGAGTTACGAACACCAGAAGTACGAACTCACC
Source organism: Terrapene triunguis (assembly GCF_002925995.2). Taxonomy (NCBI): domain Eukaryota; kingdom Metazoa; phylum Chordata; order Testudines; family Emydidae; genus Terrapene; species Terrapene triunguis. The sequence continues at coordinate 20,074,460 of NW_020664373.1, forward strand.
AGTCAACCACACACCTCACTTGGAACCAGAAGTACATAATCAGGCAGCAGCAGAGACCAAAAAAAAAAAAGCAAATACATTACAGTACTGTGTTTAATGTAAACTACTAAAAAAATAAAGGGAAAGCAGCATTTTTCTTCTGCATAGTAAAGTTTCAAAGCAGTATTAAATCAATGTTCAGCTGTAAACTTTTGAAAGAACATCCATAACGTTTTGTTCAGAGTTATGAACATTTCAGAGTTACATAAAACCTCCATTCCCCTGAGGTGTTCATAACTCTGAGGTTCTCCTGTATGTTAGCAATTTAACTCTCACAAATAGTCCCATGGAAATGTAGGAGGCTTCACAGTAAGTAAACATCATAAATGGATAACTCATCAGAAAATGAAAGCTAGCCATATGACAACCAGATCTACATGCACAAATCTTGAAGTGAGCTGAGAATTTGGCGACTAATGTCAAACACATGCAGATATTGCACTTGATCACACTTACTAAATTAATTGTTACCATAGCTAGTGGTACTAATTGGCACTTTTCATTGGCAGTAGAGGGGAGAAGGAATGAATATTCGTGAAGACTGCGCTTGTGTTCACTACCTTCTCATTTACAGTGTACATGACCCAAATTGGGATTATAGGCCTAGAAGTAATTGATTTAAGGTTATTGTTGTTACACAGTGATTCATATGCACGTCTTTGCTAAGAACATGTCTATCCTTTCAGTGCCTGGGTGACCAATCTGCTGCTCTAGTTGGACAAATGTGTTTCAAGGATGGACAAGCGAAAAACACGTAAGTTAGCACAACAATATTGAAAGCAAATACTAGATCATCTTTGTCCTCCATTGTGAATGTAGGAGGGATGGGGGAAAGCTGGATAAGGTTACAAAGGCTAAACACTAGCAGTTTGTGAATGCAGGTGTCTGCAATTCCTTCTCCTTCTTGCTTCTTTTCCTTTTTAAAAAGATATTAAATGGCAAAAAAAATTAATTCTGTTAAGGTTGCCTGGCAATAGCTCGTGCCCTTCCAGAATGTCTACTTCAACAAAACTCAGACTTGTGAAAACCAGGAAATATCTAGTTGAGGTACGTGCCCATTCAGCCTGAACTCTGCCCGCTTTGAGTGGTGCCCCAGTAAGCCCATGTATTTGCACTCTGCTTTTGCCCTGTACTGAACAGGAGCTACCTATGCCTGCTCTACACTCACACACTTAGCCTACTCCACAGAAAGACCACCACACCTACTAAACTCCTTCAGCCCCTTCATCCTTATGGACACAATGCCATCAAATACTGGCCTTCACTTACCCATCATTAGACCCTCAGACTACTCTTATCTCCCACCTAACTGCGACAGTTCCCCTGGCAAAACCACCCCATGCTCTGCTAGTGACATCGCCTACACAACGCAGTGCTGAAATGAGGCATACTGGCTATCCCAAGTTACGTGTTGTGATGCTTCCCAGGATTATGAAGCACCTCCTTACTACCTGCCCTTAGCATGAGGAATCCTTGTGTGTGCCTGCTGTGGGTCAGCTCCCTGCCTTCACTGGCCACAGGCAACACAAGCACTCTCCTCTCAGTGCACACAGGCGCCACTATCCCTCTATAGGTTAGCAATAGGCACATTCCAATCTCCGAGCGTCTCTCTGGATTGTCCACTGGACACTCGCAGTATTCACAGCTTCCAAAAAAACAGTACATCCCAGCATACCAGATACACCTCGGATCACTGCTCCACTTAACACACAGCACTTGGATAAATCCATAGTGAAAACAGGTAGAAGTTTATTTAATGGAGTTAGAGAGCACGCATTCTAGAACCTACACTGACTTAACTAGCTACTGTCATGACTTACAGTGAAAAGCTCTCACAAAATCCTTCCAGCGTATTACAGCCAACCGTGGCTGTGATTGTCATTCGTGAGACAAGCACGCTGTTAGCTTGCCTGTCAGTGCAAACATCCAGGGTGTTTCCCTGTACCTCGGGTTATTACCCACCCCACCTCCGAAAAAAACCTGTTGTCCTTACTCGGAAACAGGATGCCCCTCCTGCTGGTTATGTTTTCCTTTGTGTCCCTTTCTTGTCAGTTGCTAATCAAGAGATTGTGAATTCAGCTCAAATTGTAGCTAGGCCTCCATTGTGAAACACACCTCGCAATATGCACATGACCAACCAGAGAGAGATAAATGTCTCTTCCCTCCTACCTAACAGGAGCATGTTTATCCCCTTCTGGGGACATGCCTTAGCTCTCATACCTTACGAACATAATTTTCAATACAGATACATAATTCTCTCAACATTATATATACACACACATTTTTGCAATGATTATGACAACCAGTTGGCTACTGGTTCTTGGTAGATGTCGTCAGATGCCACCAGTGTGGTGCTCTGCTCTGTTCAATGCTGATAACAGTCGGCTGCGTGCGTGTGTTCCCTCTGTGTGCTGCCCCAGTTCTGCAGATCGCTGGCACAGCAGACCCCAAGAGAACCTCCAATGACCACAGACTCCGATAAGGTACAAAGGCACCCGGCCAGGTTTATTGTCAAACGAAGCACAGTAATAGTTCCCCGCAGACTCTACAGGACATACTACGAATATGTGCCCCCTGACAATGGACCAGCTCAATCAGTGGCGGGACTCTTCACTGCCCTCTACGCCAGACAAAGACTTCCACTGAGGGATGCATTCTTATACCCAGGTACAAACAGGTTACACATCATTGAACGCATTGAGGTACAGCCCCTCTATGCATTAAGGTGCTGCCTTTCTCCTGGTACAGGTTGGTTCGAACAAACAAGTCTATCCATCATATTGTCTATCCATCATATTGTCCTTTTGACCCTGTCTTTAGGCTGGGTCTGCCTGTTCCTTGTTATCTGTGTGGGATGTGTTTGTACTGGGCTGTTCTGATGCCGTCCTGGCACACGTTCTTTTAGCAGCCTTCCTCTTGCCAACTTCTGTGAGCAGGGCCTGCCTCTGGCTCACAGCCTAACTTTGATTTATGTTAGCAACATCTTGACCATTACTTCAGTTCAGGCCTCATACCGGGCCTCTGATACCAAGGGTTTATGTCTCAGGGCCTCATCTTACTACAGTAGATACCTCACATGCCACCTTCTGGTAAATATAATGGTGCATATATCTAACCTATAGGATCCCAATATGTACCCCCTCTGCCAGTTAACCAGAAACCTCTTGCTACCCCATGTGTCCCTTTTTCCTTTGGTCTCTCACACACAGGGATCAGAGAAGGGGCTCACGCACACGTGCGCGCACACCCACCGAGGGCCAAACCCCGATCACCTCCTATTGCAATCACATCTCTTTAAAGGTACTCCAACTTATTTCTCAACCAGCTACAGCTAACACAGTGAATGCAGATAATTCCCAGTGGCTATTGACCGCTCCACGGGGACAGAGTTAAAGTTGCATGGACATTTACCTTAACTCACTATTTCCTGTTTTCCACAAGTTTGAGTTCTGCTGACTTAGACACTTTGAAGGCGCACAAGCTATGTTTGGGCAACGTTCACTCTAGGTTAATGAAGCTTTCTAATGTTTGTTTTCCTATCGTTTTGTTTTGTTTTTGTTTTGTTTAAAGAAAAATGTTGATAGGATTTAGTGGTCACTTAGGCCTTTGTAATTATCACATAGATGTGCAGTTCAGATGCTTCTGTGGATAGGTAATAAGTGTTAGCACTTACAAATGCTTTACGTCAGAGCTCAAGGAGGTAAAGTTATTTTTCTCCTTGTATAGATGGGGAAACTGAGGCACAGAGGTGACGTGACATGACTTGGCCACAGTCACCCAGCATGCCAGTGACAGAGCCAAGAATAGTCTGAGTCCTAGTCATTGGGGGTCTACACATCCAGCTGCAGCGTAGGAGGCTCAGTGGTGTGAAGTTGTCTTTTCCTTAGATGTTCTTAGCTGAATGAGAACACGCCATGGAGATAAATATGGCCTACAACAATACAGCTCGGAGACATGTGAACTCATATGAGGGGGTGTTACCATCCCCCTCCACAGTGCAAGGGAGCGTATGATATGCATATATCCTCACCCCAGTCTCAGCAGTGTTGTCTTGATGCATTCTCCAAGCATGCTTGTTCTAAGCTTACTCCACCCAGAGAGGCAGGGCTTCACCACATCCTATCTCGCATCGGTGGGTGGGGAGGATAGAGAGAGATTCCTAGAGGGATAAGCCTCCCACATATCCCGACTCTCATGTGGTTGGGGGCAGGCAGAGGGGCTCAGATGCCCTCAGGAGGACTAGCCCACTAGCTCTCTGCTCACACAGGGATGTGGAAAGGGTCAGATTCCAGTAGTTGGGCAGAGGCCCCTACATCTCCCAACTCACAAAGGGGGTCAGGCAGAGGAGCTCAGATGCCCTCTCAAAATAGCAGTGTATCTATGGACAGCCACTTGGGCTAGCTGCTCCGAGTACGGTCCCACCGACACTCCTGGGAACATAATTGGGCACCTTTCCCCACCCACTGCCCATGCTGCAGAGCACACACTGCTATTTTTCAGTGCTAGCTTGAGGACAGCTAGCATGGGTACATCTCTGTGAGCCGGGAATCACACCTCCCGGCCTAAATGTAGACATACCCATAGAGTCGAGCTTTAAACAAAAAGCTGGTCTAGTCCTTACTGTGGTGGACCTGGTCTATTGTACTGACTTGTGGTAGGTGGGTCATGTTGGTTTTGGTTCAGTTTAAAATACTGAACACCCTGAAACTTGATAGCTCCAAAAGTTTACTGCAAGGAACTAAATCAAATTGGAAGAATCCCCAGGATATAGTGGTGCGTCTTGCAAAATCTGAAAGTTATAAAATCTCCCTTCATAAATTGAGTCGCCCAAGCACAACAAACACAGGTGCTGGAGCGTGGTAGGATTACAGTGTAAGGGTGAATGGCAAGAAGCATGTCAGTGCTCAGCCAGCATGCTAGATCAGAAGGGAGGATTCCATTTTGGATGGAGCATTTAGCCTAAGGCCAGAAATGTTAGGACATCTTCACCTCTCAGCCTTGTCCCTTGGTAGAGTAGCTGATCAATTAAATTGGAGAAGTACAGTTTCAAAACATATCTGAAGTGTTTGCGGAGGTGGAATTAAACATTCAGCGGATGCATAATTCTTTGCTTAGTTGAGTTATTGTTCAGTTAAGCATCCAGCTCTCACACGATCACATGCTTTATTGAGCAAATGGGTACATGCAAAATAGAGCCTTGAAACCTGATGCAATCGGACTAAAAGTGTCGGGACTGGGTTGGGTGGGAAAAGAACTAGACCCGATCAGGTCAACGTGGGAGCAGCTGTCTGCCCAGCTCCTGCTGGCCGTCACTACCTTGCTGCGCTCTCATGTGCAGCCAGGCAAGTATGCCAAGGAATTTCAATCCACTCGCACAGAGCAGTAGAGGGCGGTGAATAGTAGTACAGCCACTGCTGCACTGACACCACAGGCAGGAAGAGGAGAGCTGACCCTGGGGCAGGAGGTAGCAGTGGGGCTACCTAAGGTTCAGGGGGAAGGGTCGGGTTGGAAAAATGGCTTGACCTGTAAGCATTGGGTGAGCTTGTGTCCGGGTCAGGTCTAAAAATTAGGCCTGAGCCAACCTCCTAATGCAAAATAGGTTTTTCACACAATATAAGAAAGTGTGCTCATTGCTAGTTGCATTTTGATCAATATCCTTTCCTTATTAATCTCCACTTTACCACCTGTTTATACCCTAAGTTACCATTTAATTGTCTTCTACTTTACTGGAACACAAAATGATCTACGTAACTGACACAAGAATTTTTTTTTAACCCATAAGGGCTTTTGTTTAAAAAAAAAAAAAAAATGCAGACACTAAAAAGTAGTGTTTTATTTTTCTGGATGCATTTTACTTGTTTCATATGCACATATCAATTGTTTTGTCAAAATATACCTTTGAAATACTTCATGCATTACTATTTTAAGCTAACCTGTTGCCTGCATTTGTTACAAAGGAATTTCTCACTGTGTTTTTAATTACACATGATGAAAACCTATTGTAGTTTATCTGAATTTTTTTATAAACATGTTTGTCAGCTTCATATTTGCTTAGAGAATTTGAAAATGTGCCACTCCCATTGTGTGGTGTTTCTGAAAATGTTCTCTCTTTAGTGAGAGTCTCTTGTAGTTATAGTCTTAAAATTACTCTTCCTATTACAAGCTCTGCAAACTGCCCTTCTTCCTTAATTGCTCACTTAAAAGTTGGAGACATAATTCAACTAAGTTTTATACGAAGTTCATTTTACAAGTTACTCCTAGACTAGTTGTAAGGTGGTGGTGGTATTTTGCTATATTAAGTTGCCTTATCATGACATTCCCATAACTCAACTGTGATAACTGAATGTCAAAGATGGCTATCTTCTGTTCCTGGTTCTTCTTTTTCTTTTTATAAATTACTACCTTATGTCTTTTCCACTACAGGTATGGAACAGGATGTTTCTTGCTTTACAATACAGGTCAAAAGGTTGGTTGCTTGAATTGGAAATAGCTTGCTAGGAGTATGTATTTTTCAGTCAAGTTGCTTCTCTTGCTAAATAAGCAGATATTGTTCCATAAGCCCTTCATACATTTTCCTACTGGGTATCTCCTTGAGTCACTTCACTTCCTTATCCCCGTATAAGTTTTTTTTATTGTTTTTTTTTTTTTCTTTTGGTGCAAGGTCATAAAGTGTGTAATCTGCACAAGATTAAGCAAGATTATTTTATGTTTTAAAATGAAGAACAAATGATAATAGCAGACAATTGAATATACAAAAGGTCTAAAAGGAAAATAGCTCACTTGTGTGTGCTCATGTGCTGTCTTGTTAAGCATGGGTCTTTTAAAATAACTTCTGCAACGTTTTTCTTATTCCACTTAAAAGTTGCTAATATAGTTCCTGCAGGTGCGGAAAAAGGGCATCTTGTAATCTACAAGACTAGAAAGCAACATTTCAGTCAACATGTCGCTTGCCGAGGCTCCATTTCCTTGTTTTGTGGTTCCTAAATTGCTAAAAAGGGAAATGACAAACTTTCATAATCTCACCCTGTTCTTTTGCATATGCTTTTCTGCCTCTACCTACATGTTTCTCTGCCTGTTGGTTCCCTGTTCCCTTAGCTGTCTGCTCCTCTTCTACTCCCTTGACTACTTCCATTGCCTTCCCTCTGTTTTCTTGGAAATTTCTTTTTTGCCTCGCAGTTCCAGTCTAGAGGCAGCTAAGCTTGAGTCTGATCCTTGTTACCAGCTGCTTCTGCAGGCCTCCAGTTTATTCTTTGCGGTGAAGACCCTGGAAGCTTCTGGAAATAAGCAGCATCAACAAGTTTCCATGGGTTGCAGATTGGGAACTATGCTAAAACATTGGCTAATTTAGTTTCTAAACTTACTTACCTGTTATACTAAAAATTTTGTTTTTTCTCCTTTACTCTTTATAAATAAGGACATCTCCTTCTAATTTTACTATTTTACAGTATTTTATGCAGTAATTTCTCTTAGAAATGTGACTCCTGACTTTTCCCATTCAAGCACTATCCATATTTTATTTTTTAGCCTGTTTTGTCTGAACATGGCCTTCTGACCACAGTGGCTTACAAACTGGGCAGAGACAAACCTGTATATTATGCACTAGAAGTAAGTATATGTGGCAATTGCTCCCGCCCCCTCTTTTTGACACCATTCTTTTTTTCTTTTCATTCTTGGAATCTTGATTCAGAAAAACTGTCCAGCAGATGGAAGAATAAATCCTTCTATGTGCACAAAAACCTTAATTATGTCAAAACGTTTCCAGCCTTATGACAGACCTTTACACATATAGTAAACAAAAAGGAAAAAATAAGAGGAAGTCCTAACATTCTATTCCATTCTTAAATACACACTGTTACCCTTAAAACTAATCATCTTCACTCAGGGCAAGCGTGACTAGGTATTGCTTTGTCATCTAATGCTGTTGTTTTTTAGAGCAAACTTCTAAAAGATCAGGAGCATCTACCAAACCTGTAAGAAGGCTCAATGTTCTTAGACATTGATCCTCCAAACGCTAAGCACATGAGTAGTCACTCCAAAGTCAGTGGAACTATTCATGGGCCTGAAGTTTATCATCAGGATTTGGAGGCCTTAGGTTGGAATGCATAAGGCATTCAGACCTCGCAACTGTGTATACTGAAGTCCAGATGTGACAGCTCAGGGGCCTGGGCCATAAAGCCAGTCTGACCAATATCTTGACAGTTCTTCGGGGGGGGGGGGGGGGGAAATCTCCATGTGGTAGAGAACTGGAGTAGTGTTGACTTCCCTGTACTGCTGTGCTCTGACACTCCCCCAGCCGCTGGACTGCCTGTGGCTCCAAAGGGTTGTTCAAGTACAATTTAGAGCTCTTCAAAGATGATAGATAGGCATTTTTGTCCCACCTTTCTGGACTCTTGATTTTTTTTTTATGCTAGAAATTAGTAAACTCCATGTATGACCGTTCTTGTTTCCCTAGGGCTCTGTTGCCATAGCTGGTGCTGTTGTTCGTTGGCTAAGGGACAATCTTGGTATCGTAAAGTCTTCAAGTGAAGTTGGTGAGTATTCATAACTTGTAAATGTTTTTCAAACTGAATAGAGGGTGAACACGGTCTTGAAGTCTCTAGTGTTGAATAACAGGTCAAAAGATGCAAGGAAAATAGAAGAGCGGGACTACAGTAAAACATGCATAAGTGTATACCAGTCCTTTTTGCAATTACTAAAAAAGATTATGTAAAGTTACATTTTTTACATATAGCATTGCTGCTAGTCTAGCAAAACCTCGTTACTGCTGAAATATGTAGAAATTACTAAGAGCTGTACTACACTGACATAGCAGATTTATTGGTTCATTTTAATATTGAGACATTTGGGATAAATAGTATACAGGTCTCACTGAGTAGTCCACTGAAAATTGTGTCACAACACCTACAAACTTGTTCCCAGACTAAGAAATGGGGGACTGAAGCCCCAGACCTGCAGTGCGCTCTGTGCAAGGGGTGCATGGAGTTCATTGAAAGATTAATACCTCCATTTGCTGGACTGTACCAAATGGCATTTAACTTGGAATGTGAATGTAATATCTGAGAGTGATCCGTTTTGACTGAGAATGGATTAACCAGTAGAAACCTGGGTAGCTAACACTTTTTTATATTCTTAAACTAAACTAAAAATGCAGGTGTGTAATGCTTTGAAATTTTGGAACAGAATTGACTTCTGAAAAATTAACCATATACAAGGGATAAAATTTTGAAAAAGAAAGGAGCCTTTGTTGTCATTGACCAAAGTCATTTGGACAGTCTTGTAAGTTTTACACCAAATCTGAATAGACTTCGTTTTGTATTACAATAAAAAAAAATGGTAACAGTCAAGTATCGAACCTATTTTCTAAAATTAGGCTCCTAAATCCATATTTCGACAGATATATCCTGAAGTGCTGAGAATCCACAGTTCCCACTGACTTCAGTGGAAGCTGGGGTTGCATAATTCCTGCACAACTGCAACTGAACTTCTGAAAATTTTAATGTTTAATCTTCAGTTTTTGTCAGCATTATTCAACATTTAGGAACATACCTTTATTATTCTCATCTGTGGTTGATCCCAGAGAACTTCTTTAGAGGGAAAATGTATTGTCTACACCTGAATGCTTTTTTAAAGGGACATTGTCAGCATAAAATCTATTCAGTTTCAGAAGAGTTGAAAGTAGTTGCAAATCCTATGCATGACCCTAAGTTCTCCTCACCAATTTTTGTAGTTTACAATTGCATATTCTTATTCTTGGTTTCTACGTTCTGATCCACACAAACAGGGGAAATTTACTTCACAATACAGGGGAAACTATGAAACAGACCCTACAGTATTGTCAGATGCAGAAAGCAAATAAGTTGGATGGGAGAGGAAACCAAGCAATACTCTTTTCCATCATTTTTCAGTTAAGGTTGGCACAGGTGCTACCTTTAATGATGATAGGTAAAACTTTCAGAAGTGCAACTCTTAAATATACTGTCCCTTCCAAGAACCAAATGAAATATCCAGAATTGCAAAGGGAGAAATAAAATGGCTCCTCATAACTGAAATCTAAGGGTATGTCTACACAGGAGTTGGAGGGGTAAATTCCAGCTCAGATAGACATACCCATGCTAGCTTTGATTTGAGCTAGCGTGTTAAAAAACAGCAAGGTAGCCTTACCTACACCGACAGCCAGATAGGCTAGCCACCCTGAGAACATACTTAGGATTTCAGACGGGATTGTACTCGGGGTGACTAGCCTGTCCCGCCAATCTTTAGTGTGCCAATCTTTATTGCACCAATCTTTAGTGTGCTAGCTCTGATCAAACTAGTGCAAGTATATGTATTGAAGCTGGAAAAGACACCTTCCAGCTCTAGTGTAGACATAACCTAATCGGGCATTGCTCAGACCCTGAAACATCTTGCTTTTCAGAAGCAAATAGATCCTAGTCCTGTGATATCAATTTTTTGGTGTGTTCCTGGTAACAAATTTCAGCTTGTTTTTTTCCACAAGGACCTATGTGGGGTTCGGTGCCCAAATTCCATTGAATAACATTGTAACTGGCTGAATAACAATAATACAACCATCTAGGTATCAGAGTAGCCATGTGGTATCTTCTAACTGCAGTTAATTTTGTTAACGGTTTTCATAAATGTGTTGTGTGTTTGAGCATTTTGTCTCTTAAATAATCTCTGGAGCAGATGGCCAAATCAAACATTTCTTTAGCCTTAGATATTGTATTTGTGCAAAACTAAAGGCTTTTTGTATGTGTGCTAGAAAAACTTGCTGCAGAAGTGGGAACTTCTTATGGCTGCTACTTCGTCCCAGCATTCTCAGGATTATATGCACCTTACTGGGAACCCAGTGCACGAGGGTAAGGATAACTATTATATTTGCAGGAATGGCTAATTATATTATGAAAAATCCATAGGTGGCTGCTAGAGGGCAACCAGAACCACTAACCATCCTGGACCTTTCAAAACATAAATTTTCTTGAATTTGTTTTTGGGTCCCCTGAGAGCACCATCACCTGTTGTCTCACCAAAAGGGGCCTGGAGCAGGGGCTACTTGTGGTACACAGCCGGTAGTAGTGATGGCGGCTGCTGCTCAAAACAAACAGCTATCTACAATACACCCGTGAGCAGGAAGTTCTGTGTTCAGCATCCTTCCCCAAAACAAAAAACTCAGTAGAGAAATCAGGGAAGAAACCTACCCTTGAGAGATGCAGTTGCCTGTGGACGAGGGGAGAAGCCAAAGTCTCCACCTTACCTCAGGAGCCTGGCAGTCTGTGGTAGGAAGAGTGAGGCGGAAATTAATTGTGATGGGTGAGTTTGGGGGGCAGTGCTGCAGAAGATCTCAACCTTCCTTACGGTTGCGTTTTCTGCTACTTTCCTTTCCATATTCCCTGCTGGTTTCTGGTGCGCTTTTAATCTGCCACAGGAAGAGTTGAGGAAGCAGAGCTTGTGTGTCTTCATCTCCTTGCACATACCTCTGCACATACAGTACATGGCCTACTTCCTCTCCTCTAGAAGAGTCACTAGGAACCAGCAGGCAACAGCAGTAGGAAGTGGGGAACTCGGTACTGAGAACTGTCCAAGTTCAGTTCATCAGTGCTCCCCACACGTCCTCCGGATAGTTTTAACTATCCCATGGTGAGAAGGGTTCTCAATGTGGGTCCCATAACTGTCATTCCTTTGGGGGAGGACATATGCTCATGGCCAGCTCTCCCTCTTTCCAGCCTATTGGGTTCTGTCTAGTGTATTCCCATGCCCCATCCTTGTTTCAGATTTAACCAGCTGCTGTTTCAAGTAGTAATCTCTTATGTTTGCGCTCTGCTGCTACTGACTTTCCCTGGTCTCAATGGGCCTTGGCAATGGGACATGTGGGAGCACCACAAGCATTATTTAAGTGTGAAATAATTTTCTTAAAATTCTTAAGAGGTCATTTAATCTTCCTTCTTTTTTTGGAAAAAAAAGAAGGAAGGAGGAGAAAGTGGGGGTAGGGTAGCCTCACCTGTTAAAACTTTAAAATAGGCATCCCATTTAGTGACACACCTGTGCAGTCCTGTTGAACCTCTTGTCCGCCTGTTTAAGATTTTTTTTATTAATACAAAATTCTGTATAAAAATACTGATGCTAATTTTTCAGGCCATTGTGTAACATTTGTTAGCTGTGACCCATGCCAAAATCAATTCTAAGAGAATGTCTAAAATCATGTAAAAAATTGGCATGTACTCCTTATGGTGTCAAACTGGGTTTATGTGTACTGTATGTTAATGCATCATTTAGATGCAGAACTGTTGGAGAAATTAGGTTGACTTATCATATTCAAAGTACCTTAACTTGATGCAATTTATCTAAGGGCAAATACTACATTACTTAGACCCAAAACTCCTTTTGTTAGAACTCTTGACTATTACTTGTTTAAAGCAGATTGGGTAACATGCCAGTTTAACATACCAAGAACATAGTCCTGTCCCCAGTGAAGCCCTTATGTGAGAACTGAAAGAACAGATATATAGTATACGGTGGAAATCAGAGGTTCTTTTGAAACATAAGATGGTTTGCCTGGGGAGGTCACCCTGTTTGCACACTTCATCTTTTTGGGCGGGGGGGGAGGGAAATTAGTAGAATGTAATATTAGTTGGTTTGTTTTTTCCCTGTGAGGCAATGAAATAAAGTGTCCATGTTATAAAGATAATCGTGTTCTCTATGTAAAACAGAGATTTTTAGTATTAACATTCAAGGAGAGAATATTCAATGGGATTTTAAAACATTACCATGAGAGGTTTTTTCTATTTTTAGGTGCTCTAACTTTAAACCACAGTATCTGTACACAGTGCAATACAAATGTGCTTGAAAATCTCAGGTGTAAGACTTAAACATAATCTGATCAAGATTAGTGATCCTAGTCGCTTATTATCTGTTTTGTCTTAACAGTATTATCTGTGGCCTTACTCAGTTTACAAATAAAAACCACATTGCCTTCGCTGCATTAGAGGCTGTCTGCTTTCAAACACGAGAGGTAAAGGCAAACTTGCTCCTAACTTCTGGGGGTTTCTTGTTTTTGAGTTTGACTACGAACAATAATGACTTGTGGTATTTAAAAATTTCTCCTACAAACTGATGAAAAGATACAGTTAAGTTTAGTAGCCCCAGATTTGTAAAGGTATCGAGGGATTGCTGTGTTCAGTGTTGCAACACCTACCTGATTTACGAGCCTAAATCTCATTTTCAAAAAATGATTTAGGCATTTAAGAATCTAAATTCCATTGATAGTCCGTGAGATTTAGGCTGTTAAATCAGGTAGGTGTTGCAATATTGAGCACAGCAATGCTTCGATAGCTTTACAAATCTGGGCCATAGTGCATATTCCACCTCTAGAATTGTTCTCCTCTGTAAGTGTTTCACCTTGTAATATTAAATACTTGTTATGATAGTGTCTGGTGCTAATTTGGGCCCCATTGTGCTGAGCTCTATACCAAAATACAAAAAGTCCCTGCTCTGATGGGCCAACAGTCTAATCCTGAACCACTCATGTATCTTTATACTGATAAAATGCACATGCGCGCACACACACCCTGGTTACAGGGGACTGCAATTTGCAACTTCTGCGGTTACAGGCCTGGCTGTAATCACTAGTGGGTAAGGAATATTACTGGGGAAAGGCAGCTAGAATTTTACCTCAGGATTCATACAGCTTCAGTGATGTAGGCCCCCTAAGAGAGGTTGGAATCAGTACGTCTACTGGTTGGCCTGGTTCCACCTCCTTTTGAGGTTGGGCTAGCTGGCACACTGAGCCCCCTGAGATAAGAGAGCAGTGAGTGGAGTTGCAAGCAGCTTGGTGTCCCTACTCATGCTGTCAGGAGTGAATCTTACCTATTGGCTTTGTGATTGTTTTAAGTAGTCTTGTCTCTCTCTGGTGCTTATTTGGCCCTCATCACAACAATATATGAGCCCCTCGTTGGGTGTCTGACTGTGCTAAAATAGTAAATTGAATCTCCTCATTTTATTTTCTTTCTGCTTGGAGGCTCGCACAAAATGCAGGTAAACTTGTCACGGAAATACTCTTCCCCTGTCCCTATTTTGCTTTTTCACAAAAAGAATCAGAACATTTTTCTGTGCTTTTAATTCCAGTTGAAGTTGGAGGTATTTTACCCCCTACAATAAATCACAGCATTCCAAGTTCATTCTTTTTATGAACTGCCATCAGTAAATCCTTATGACCCTCTTTCACCTCAGTTCCTCTTCCTTGCCCAAGGAACTGTTGAAGACCTCTAAACAACCTGTCTAGGCAGTCAAAGGTCTCCATTTGGTAGTCTGAGTCTCCGGGGTCAACTTTGTGTGAAGATGAAGCCATCTTCTCACCTCTAGAGGTTAGATCTATTTTTATTCAGGTCCTATGTATATGGGCCTTTTAAGCATGGTTTGTAGACTCTCTACATGTCTAGTAGTAATAAGAATATAACACCTTTCCCATACACACATTTTAAGAGTATATTGGAATATGTTTGAGTAATGTGGGAGCAAACCAGTATTGTGTCTGCCTGCTTTCTGTTTTGTGGAGGAATAGGACTTGAGGAATGTTCTCAGTCTGGAACTCTTCAACCGTCTTTCTTTTTGTTGAAAGAGGATCTTGTGTTTCTGCACAGTGAACTGTATAATATGTAGTGCTCTTCTTTCAGATTTTGGATGCTATGAACAAGGACTGTGGGATACCACTGAGTGAGTTACAAGTAGATGGAGGAATGACCAACAACAAGATTCTCATGCAGCTTCAAGCAGATATTCTCTGTATTCAAGTAGGTAAGTGCAAACTGACTGTTTAGACTTCTTAAAAACAAAATAAGGGTCTAAAAAGCTGAACAAACCTCAAATGTGGGTATTAGCTTTTTTGCTGCTGTCCTTCCCATCACTGTTCGGGGTGGGGTGGGGATTTAAATAAAAGCCCTGTATAGCCCAGTTTGTGGGAGGGGAGTGTCTAAGGCCCAATAAGGATTGTAGTATTCTAGAGATGCTTGGCTCTTTCTGACTTCTGTTACTGAAGCATTACAGCACCATAGTAGAGGTCTAAGATCTAATGCAAGTTCTGCTTAGGCAAGGTTTCTCATCCGAGTTCAAATTCTAAACCCACATGTAGGTCATTGGAGTCTGATGTAGAGGCCAGTTCACAAGACTGCACCCCAGCTGCATCATACATATGGGGGCCCTACCTAAACAAAATCACCAGTAGGGTGACAGCTGCTAGGAGTTGTACTCTTTCCCCCCTCCCCATTCTGCCCTCCCAGCTCTTCCATGTGGCTTAAGTGGAAGGAAGTTCCATGACACAGTGTAGAACAGGGATCGGCAACCTTTGGCCCGCGGCCTGCTAGGGTAAGCACCCTGGCGGGCCGGGCCGGTTTGTTTACCTGCCATGTCTGCAGGTTTGGCCGATCGCAGCTCCTGCTGGCTGCTGTTCTCCGCTCCAGGCCAATGGGGGCTGCGGGAAGCAGCAGCCAGCACATCCCTCAGCCTGCGCCGCTTCCCACAGCCCCCGTTGGCCTGGGACGGCGAACCGCGACTAGCCGAACCTGCGGACACGGCAGGTAAACAAACAGCCCAGCCCGCCAGGGTGCTTACCCTAGCGGGCCGCATGCCAAAGGTTGCTGATCCCTGGTGTAGAATGTGGAAAGGGAGGAGAAAAGTCACTGTCTTCTGCACCTAATGATGTGCGAAGGAAGGGGTATCTCCCACATTGGCTATGAAGAGGAGGGTTGAGAGGGAAGAGAAGCAAATGGAAAATCCCTAAACTATGTATTAACATGGTGAATGTAGCGTAGAAACCTAGATAAGATGCCTCCCTCGGAAGAGGCAGACTGAGGGGAATAAAGAGCCACTTCTTCAGCAAATGAAGTTTCAGAGACCAAAGGTATTGATACAACAGCAGCGCAACGTGATTATAGTAAAGGGCCTCAAGCTGTGCCTGCAAAGCCATTGTATGGTGAAAAGGCTCTTCAGCTCTTGAGACTGAATGCCATTGCTCTAAGTGAGTTACTGTTTAAAGCCTCTTGCAGTATTACACCAGAAGACTTTATAGGATTGCAGAACTTCGGCAGCAGTGAGAATAGAACACCTTTCCCAAACCCTTATTGTCATACTGTTGTGACAGATGTGGAGCTGCTGTGAATACTGATATGTAATTTATTAATGTGGTATCTGACCTGGCCAGGGTAGTTTCCATATAGTTGTATTGAGTTAATAGTAAATTCTATGTCCGTGTATTGAGCTAGCTTAATATGGGCTGCTGGGAAGGCAACACAATGGCTCCCCAGTAAGAAAGCCCTGGCACACATTTCATAACTTTGAGAATCCTATATTCTGTCTCCATTGAAGTTGCCAGCCTTGTTTTTGCCATTGCTGAGAGTTAACAAATCAAAGGGTTGTAAAGAATTAAAGCGATGTGTTCTCTGAGAAGGGAAGTGATCAGAAAGACTGAGCAGAGACAGGAGGGAGAAGTGTCTCCCTCCTGCTTCCCTTCCCCCTGTGGAAGACGAAGAGACACCTGTTTAGCTAGATGTGTGTGTATAGTTTGTCTATTATTTTTAATACATTTTCTCTGAAATGTTTTTGTTCTAAATAAATAATACTTAGCTTTAAGAAGGCTATTATATGGTCACTGTGATAACCACAAGTCACTGACGGAGGGCACAGAACTGCAGGACTGAACATAAGTCGTGCTTGTTGAGGTAATAGTGGTTAGCATCTGGGAACCACAGCCCGAGGCCCACTCTGAGAGTGAGAAGCCTAGAAGCTTGAGGGGTGTGTGCTCCAAAGAGGTCAGACCTATTAGACCAGGAACCGTGACGACTGTGTTAAAGGGAGGTTTGCAAACTTTAAACCTTAGGGAAGCTAGGTGTATAATAGCCCAGTTAGACCTCTTTGTCTATGCACTTCAACCCATAAAGAAAAATGGTTTATGTTCCTTTGTTTCACTTTAGTGAAGCCATCAATGCCTGAAACAACAGCACTAGGAGCTGCAATGGCAGCTGGAGCGGCAGAAGGAGTTGGAGTTTGGAGTCTGAATCCTGGGGATTTGACAGCAGTGACATGGGAGCGATTTGAACCACAGATCAATCCCGAGGGTAAAAGAAATTTGAAGTTTGAACTTTAAAATGATCTGAAACCCTCCTTCCCCCCACCCCCCAAACCCTTTCTGTCCGCATACATGTAAATTTAAATTGAATGGTTGACCAAACTCTGTCATTTCTTGATGCCGTTGAACACCCCAGTGTAAAGATGGTTATTGATAATTAGCAGTACGAGTTCTCAGACTATGGTGACAGGTCTGCAGTGCTTGATGCTCTGGCTTTTTAGGAGGGAGGTGTGGGTTCCATCTGCTTGCTTTGCCAATAGTTGGGTAATAATGATGGAGCAGGCAAAAATGATTTCATACCATAGCTCTTTATATAGGAGCTTGTCATTTAGTGTGGCTTGATTTGGAGGCTTTTGGTTTCAACCAATTAAAAACTGAGAACATCCCACTTCCCCCTCTGATTCCACACTGTTGAAAATTGTTGGCAGAGGATGCTAGTGGCCCCTAAATATTCCACACAGTTGCCAGATTTCAAGGTTTCAGAAGGGGCCAACTTTTTATAATTTTAGGGCTGTCTATGTAGAGCAGGTCGTTATCTTTAAAATTAACACATTAGTTAGAACAGTGAGCTATCTTGCATCTGTTCTTAGATACTTCTGGAGACCGAAACTTGGCATTATAATTAATACATATGCAAGACTCAAGCATTTATCCCTTTTTAGTAGAGGTTTTTAATATTTGATTGCATATACTCTTTGCACAACCTTTCTGTCTGGGTGTTTTTAACAGCAATACATTTCTATCAATTCCCTCTCCTGGTATATTAACGTCAAAGGATTTGAAACTGACTACTACTGCTTCAATTTGGATTATACTTACAAATCTGCCTAGTGAATTTGTAGGGGAAAAGTTGAGTTTTAAAGCCTGATTCTCCACTGCCTATATCCCAGCATATTTAGTTTCACCTGTATTGAGTCACAGTTGAGTCAGAATGACAGCAAATAACTGCCTAGGAATGAGTACAGCAGAAAAGGATCTGGGGGTTAGTGGATAATAAACTAAATATAAGTCTACAAAGTTATACTGTCTCCAAAAAAAAAAAGCCAACATCATTCTGGGATGTATTAGCCAGGAGTAAGGCCTCCAGGTCTGGGCACCACACTTGGGAAATATGTGGACAAATTAGAGAAAATCAAGAGGGAGGAGAGCAACAAATGATTAAAGGTCTAAAAAACATGATCTATGAGGACAGATTGAAATGAAAAAAATGAATGTGTTTAGTCTGTAGAAGAGAAGACTGGGACGGGGGGGAAGAGGGACATAACAGTCTTCAAGTATGTACAAGGTTGTTATAAATTGTTCTCCTTAACCACTGATGTTAGGACAAGAAGCAATGGGCTTAAATTGCAATTTGGGAGGTTTAGGTTGGACATTAGGAAAAACTTTCTGTCAGGGTAGTTAAGTGCTGGAACAAATTACTTAGGGAGGTTGTGGAATCTTGGTCATTGGAGGTTTTTAAGAGCAGGCTAAACAAACACCTGTTAGGGATGGTCTAAAATAATACTTAGTCCTGCCGCAGTGCAGGGGACTGGGGTAGATAACCTACTGAGGTCCCTTCCAGTCCTACATTTCCATGATTCTAAGTGAAGTGCAGTAGAGAATAGAGTATGTAATCCTTACTCTGTAAATATTTGGAGTTGTGAAGAATTGATAAATTGCTAGTTGCTCATGCATTAGTTGTTGTTTTTTATCACTTCAGACATTCTGTTGTAATGGGGATGAGTTCTTAAGTAACTGCTGTGTATGCTTTGGGAAATCTTTGCAGGACAAAGGTTTAATGATGAATTTAATGTGTGGGAAAAAATAAAGTGAAAGTACATTAATTCCTCTTTGTGATTCCAGAAAGTGAATATCGCTATGCCAGGTGGAAGAAAGCTGTAATGAAATCAATGGGCTGGGAGATATCCGAACCTCAGGCAAATGGTAAACCATTATATTTCATACTTCAGTGACTAGCAGAAGTTGAATGTCCTTCAAAACCTCAATAGCCCTCTATATTACAGAAATGTATTTTTCTCCTGTAAAAGACAGAAAAAAAATCCTTACTTCTTGTTTTTAAAAAATTGCTTTTTATTAAATTTTAGCACTTTATTAAATTTTAGAACTGTCTAGCTCTGCTTCTAAGAAAACAGCATTTAACATTTAAAAATCTTTATCGCTGGAGCTCTGAAATCATGTAAAAACAAGCTATTTAACTTAAGGATTAATTATTCCTTTTAAAAAATAAACTGTACAGTTGAAAGGATAATGGCCTATTTCCTTGTTGGCATTATCAGATCCTTTAGCTTAATTGAAAAAGATATTATTTGCAGTAAAAGGGCTATAGATGTAAAACAAATCAAACAGGAAGTAAGTGCATTTTGCTATGTAATTATTAATGAGATTTACTTGTAATGTTTGAGTCAATGCAAAGATATTAAAATCTTGGGGATGTAAACCAAGAGCAGACTGTAGCTTCCTCTGAACTGCATCAGTAAAGATGTCTGCATTAAGAGTGCAAACACAGTATAAAGCTGGGACAGCTATGAGTTAATACAGTGGTTCTCAAACACTTCCATAACATGACCCTATGCTACAAAAGGAAAATGTTTTAGGACCCTCATGTCCC
>NW_020664373.1:20094319-20104328 GCF_002925995.2 Terrapene triunguis
AAAAAAAAAAAAAAAAAAAAAAAAAAAAAAAAAAAAAAAGGGGGAGGGGGGGAGTAGGTGTGAGAGGAAGGTGGTCACAACTCCTTGAAACCTGAATTGTGACCCACAGGTTGAGAATCCATGTACTAATTTTTATGAAGTAAAAATAACATGGGACTTACTATATGCCCCATACAGAGAAAGCAACAACTTTCTGAACAACTAAACAGTAGCTACATTTTTAAAGTAGCATATCATTTCATACTATGTGGTATTAGCAAGTTCAATTTAAACAAAAGCTGTCCCACTGCTGTTGCCGGATTTGGAGTGTAATCATCCACTAATTAAGAATAGTCTAGATTCAGGCCTATAAAATAAGGCTGATTTTGATCTGAGCTAAATGAGCAATAGAAATGGTCCATGCAGCATGCTGCCCTCTCTCAGTGAAAGGGCAACCCGTCCTCAGAGGGGGAGAGAGAAGTTGTAACTCAAGCTCCATGCAAAAGACATTTTCAACCCATGTTAGTAATGTAAATGTAGCACTGGCCTAAGATCAATGAAAGTATTTCTGACCATGTTTGAGCTAGACTACTCAAATTAGGATTATAATAAATTTATTTGGGGAAGGAGAGAGATTTAAAGCACACAATGGAATTGTTGCACTTGCTTTCTGCTTGTTGCTTGTTGCTTTATGCTGAATAATATTAGAGATGGGCTCTACCTAATAACTTTGAAAGCTAGAGGATTCTGGATCCAGATTCAAATGTATATGGCTTGGGCTTATTTCTATATGGTGTGCATGTAACACTTTTAATAACATTTTTGCAGATGTTACTACTCTTTTTTTGTAACTTTTTTGCTGTTCATGAGATTCTTAACACAAATATTGCAATTTATATATATTTCTCTTTTGATTTGCTTGACTGGAAACTCCTTCTACTGGATGATATCAGGTGACTCTAGTATCTTCTCTAGTCTGCCTTTGGGTTTTTATATAGTGAGTAGCATGATAATGTTAATCGGAGCAAAGTACATCTCAGGTTAGTTATTTGGACTAGATAATTCTACAAGGTCTCTACACTAGTTTAAATGTATTTTATCTTCCTTTTGTTCTCAACAAGAAAGTTTTCAGTGCTCTTTGTACTCATGCACACAAAGAAAAGTGAAGCGTGGGAATTAAGACTATAGTTAGTAAGAAAATTCAGGTGAATGCTGGAACTCATCCCATTGTGCTGTAAGTTTTTATGCAGAATTCTGCATACAAACTTGGACTGTATAGTCAATGGTGCTTTTTTTTTTATTTGATTTGTACATCCAGTATACAAGATGTACCCTTTGAAGCACGCTGACAGAGGATCATATTCTCTGCAGTAGCATGGCATAACTGAGAGTTAAAATAAGCATTTTAGCCTGTGTCCTGTACTTCTTTTCATTTAAACTACATTGAGGGCCTTGCTTAAAGTCATAAAAGGCAAATGTATTTTCAGCTCTCCTTGCAAGAGATATAGGAGTTCAAACAATTTGAATATGTTTTCTGTTCTGATCCACTTGGAACTATTGGTCTATTTGTACAGACTTAGCAAACTAAACAGCTTCATAATTTTGCTCATATACACTTTGCATCCTCCAATATAACTAACTAGACTTGTCCGTGTGTATAAAGAGAAGAGAGCCTAGTAGGCCTATGCATTTAAAAAAAAAAAAAAAACTTTTTTTAAATGGGAAGAATTGTGTGCATGTGCAGTAAATATTTATTTTCAGTCACAGTTGATCTTTTGTTTAAAAGGAAGTTAACTGTAGATCAACAAGGTTTAAAAATAGTGTATTTGAATAGCAGAAACACAAATGTCTTATTTATATACATTATTTTGCATTCTTACAATATAGAGACCCACGTGGCTTATTTTGAGCTTTTTGTTTTAAAAAAAAAATACAAAAGGCAAGTTGTCAGCCTGAAGCAGATAACTTAACAGCACAGTGGCCATAAATTTCTGAAACAGTGTTTCTGAAACACTGACCCAAACCCTTAATGACTCTGGAACACTTTTCTAATGATCTGAAAATAATTTGTTTCAATTCAGTCTGTTGCTCATACTGTTCAATGCTACTTTTTTTCCCATGGTCTTTAAAGACTGTGTGTGGCCTGCACTTGTCAGAAAGTTTTATGGTAAAAATCAAATTGAGAGACTTGCCTTTGATTTACTAACTCTGGAACATATCTGAAAGTGAGGTTGATGAGCTACTGCTTAAGTGGATAGTGCAGCACTCGAAGGAGGGCCCTGGCTGGAAAACCCAGTTACAAGTCAGTACTTTATAAAAACAAATTTATACAAATAGGTAAATTTTTAACAAGCTTAATGAGAAAACTCTTCAGTTTTAATTGCAGTACTGATTCCTGACCACACATGGGACCCCTGCAACAATATGAAATTTGACATTAGGAAGCAAGTTAATACTTTGCCCACTTCTGTTTGTTATGATTATTATTTTTCAAAATGTTGGGTTTATTTGTTTAAAAATGCTTTCTCCAGTAATGTAAGTCCATATCTAAACTCTCATGCTTGGAACCAATGTCAATCTTAATTCCTCCCCACCCACTAAAACTAAGTCTTGTCAGCTCTCACATGACACCTGCAGGAATAAAGGCCTGGGAAAACAAAATCTCTGAATCACTCTGACCTTCAGATCATGTTCCTCCTTGTTTTCAAGTTATCATGAGGTGAGGGTTCACTAACTAAAGACAAACTTAAAAATATAGCAGAGGTTTTGAAAAGAAATTAAGGCAAGCATGCACAGATGGGCTTTTAATGTATTATTTACATGGTAGGCTTCAGGGGGAAAAATATAAAATTGAAACTGGTTAACAAACTCAAAAGGAAAAAATCCCTTAATTAGAAGGTACTTCCCTCCTAAAACAGTCACATTTGGTTATATTCTTTCTTATTTACAGCAGTGTAACCCCAGTGACTCATTTGAGTCTTGATGACTGCATTGGAGCTGCAGTGTCAATTAGAAGATAATTTACTTAATTTAACAGAGGGTTAAATTTCCTGTCTTGTATGCAGTGAATCAGCACCAGGCAACAACACAGTTGTTAATTATGTGCCTTCTGGGCAAGTTGTGATGCTAGAGCTACTGCAGGGGGAAAAGAATCTCTCTCCTTGCTAGTACAGTATCTGGAGCACTAGTGCAGCAAGGCCATTTATACACCAGCTGCCAAATTGTAAATTGTCCTTAACTTAGTAACTTCATCGCTGCGTTTCACTGTACCAGAAATCAAACAGGAATCACTTAATTATTAACACCTAAAGACCTCAGAGTATGACCTTTTGCTCCAGGGCAAAAAAAAATAATGGTGCATCTAATAACCAATGTTTTCATTGTAACTTATGCAGTATGCTGAGTCCTGGTGCTGCGATCTCATTAGATTTATTTTTTTAAGCTTAGCTGTTTGACTTCTCACTTGATGTGAGATCTCTAACCAAATATAAAATAAAATAAAACCTTGGGTGTTATTTGAAGTTGCACTAATTATTTCTTGTAGTGATTTTCTTATTTTGGCGAAAATTGGCATTCTTTCCTTAGAGTTGGAACTGAAGCAACGTCTCTGCATGGTGCATTGTGCTGTCCAAGTTTCTTCCTCTGAAAGATGGTATAAAACAGAGGGGTTGGCTGCATCTAGTTAAGATCCCACAAAAGGCGGCATCAGCCCTGCTGATGAGGCCATGTTCCAAAACATGTCATATAATTCTGCCTACCTAAATTCCCGTGCTATTGCGCATGGATGAGACATTCTTCCTCACCTTTTGTCTCTTAAATTGCTGGGTGTTCTGGTGGCTACTGCATTCAACCACAGAGATGGCTATGAAATTGCAAACTAGTACAGATGGGCATTACAGCACCCACCACGAAATGCAGAAAAATTTGTGCAAATTGGCTAAATTAGGATTTTAACTGTGGAAAAGCTGATCCCCATTTCAAGAGCATCCCATGTCATCCCCTCCATGTGGTGTTAAAGGCTTTTATCCATCTTGTGTGTTGTCTCCTCTCCTCCACCACACAACAAGAGACGCAGCCCAAGCTCTGGGGCATAGTGAGTTACAACAGTACAGTGGAGTCGCATCATACGCACATTTAACTTACGCGAATTCAACAATACGCGCTCGACAAAAAAAAAAGAGAGAAAAATAATGATTCCACCCACCATTCCACTCAGTGAGCATATGCCCCAGAGTGAGCGTGAGATGGGAGACGTGAATCTGCTGTTCCCTCAATCTGTCTCAGTTCCCAGGTGCGCCTCATAGTGTGAGCATCTCGCCGTGCTGAGTGAGGTTCTAGTGTTTAAAGATACTGTCAGAGGTGAAAGTAAGCCAGTACGGTCCGGTATGGCGTACCGACAAGAGCTGGTACGCCGTGCCGGACCGGACCGGCTTCCCCAGGCTGGCGATTTAAAGGGCCCGGGCCTGCCTGCAGCAGCTGGTGTCCCGGGCCCTTTAAATCACTGCAGGAGCCCTGCCGCCGCTACCCCGGGGCTCCAGCAGCTGGGCTCCGGCGGCGCTTTAAAGGGTCCAGGGCTCTGGCTGCGGGGAGCCCCGGGCCCTTTAAAGCGCTGCCTGAGCCTGGCTGCCGCAGCCCCGGGGTAGTGGCAGGAGGGCTTGGGCGGCGCTTTAAAGGGCCGGGCTCCTCGCAGTGGCCCAAGCCCCGGGCCCTTTAAATCACCGCCGGAGCCCTGCAGCCTCTACCCCGGGGCTCTGGCAGCAGGGTTCAGGAGGTGATTTAAAAGGCCCAGGGCTCCAGCCACTGCAGGGAACCCCGGGTCCTTTAAATCGCCAACCGGGGAAGCCGGTCTGGTCCGGCATCGCATACTGGTTCTTGCTGGTACACCGTACCGGCTTACTTTCACCTCTGAGTATACTGTACTTTATGGGCGATTTAAGGGATTTTCAAGGGTAATTTTGATTGTACGTGATTTTCACCTTACGCGTTGACTTTAGAACCTAACCCCCGCGTAAGATGCGACTCCACTGTATGTATTTGCCATGTGAAACATCTAGTTATAGCCTCATTTTTGTAAATTGGCTAAGAGCTAGTAAAAATTATGGCATATTCCTTTTATAGCATAACTGAATGATTCCATGTTATAAAGATATGTTTTATGGTACATTCTGTACTTCTGATGCATAATCTTTTCTGTTTAAGGAATTGACAAATGAGGCTACTTAATGGATTACCGGAATACAGCCTGTTTGGTTTATGTACGAAGAGAGAAGAATCCAGTTATCTCCCAATATGATGGCACTGTTTGTATGATTAGTTAATTTATAATCCCATCTGTTGTCTGACCTAGAGAGACATCCAAGACGATGGATTTCTAACCTGAAATAAGGAAACTAAGCTTCCCGCCCTCCCCCCCCCACACACACACAAATATGCCCTTCTTTTCTCCTCCCTGATCCCCTCCTTTAAGTAGCCTTTCAAGGTCCATAGGTCCTAACTTTGTTTGAGGACGTGCCATAAATAGAAGTTGTAGCCTTTCTTATTGTTGGTACTTTATTATAATGCACTATAAAAAGTCATAGAACAGTACAATTATTTCCCAGCTGCTGTAACTATTAGCGTAGTTATATTTCTATGGTTTCTAAAAGCATTTTTTGTTCAGTGGCCATTGGATTGAAACATCTCTATTGGTATAGTTTTGTTGGTTTTTTTGTTTGTTTGTTTTTTTAACACTAATGCAATGTATAATCCATACCGGGCACTTTAATATCTGCTGGTAATGTCTGCAGACTCTTCTTAAATATTCATCAAAACATTAAATGAGGTTTGTTTTATTGTCTCTTGCATAAATTCATGGAATGATCATTGATAAGAACTATTTAAGACACTACATCCTAACTGTCTCTCTTGGGAGGGGGTAGGCAAAATCAACTTTTTTTTTTTTTTTTGGTAAAGGCCATTTTTGTACGTTTGCATTGTTTTAAAAGCCAGATTTTACACTGGCCACAAGGGAGCCTCGTAGTCCTTAACAGCCAGTAGCCCTTACAGTTAAAGGGATGTATTGACCCTTGTTGTCCAGTGCTGCATTTGGTCTTTTCTCATCCCAGTTTAGGATACTACATGATGCACAAAACTTTAGAAAGATGCAGCTATTGCTGTTTACAAAACAGGATCCACTCTAAATAAGTTGTTCTCCCTCATCACTTTCTGTTCTTGATCACATTTATTGTATCTTAGGGACCAAAAGCTGCTTCTGAATTTGCATGACCATGTTTTTACTTCACAGTGAGCTTGTTTTGTGTCTTGAATTGTGGTGATTGCAAGCCCAAATCCAAAGCTTTGGGATACACAAACTTGAGTATCCATAACTAGGCACTTAAGGTCTAAGCCACAAATTTAGAAATTGTTTTCAGTCCACTTAAAAGTTTAGACCCTGTATATCTGAACAGATAGTCATCTAAAATGATTATAGGTTCTTCTCACTTTTCCTATTTGCATAGTGACAATCTGACAGTAGCAGCATACATTACTTAAAAGTTTATTTGGTAGGGCAGAGAAAATGTTTCTGCATAAGCAAAATGATACTAACGTTACAGTGACACTGAGGAGGAGGGTCAGTGTGGGAACTCTCCTGTCATTTATTTTGAATGTTTCGCATAGGTGCACTAGGAGCTAAAGGGAGTGCTTTTGTGTTCAAAAGATCTCTCCTGGTCTGTTTTATGCAAAAGCAATCATTCTTTAATACAGCTTTATTTCTTCCATAAACTGTAAAGGAGGAGCTAGTAGAGAATATGAAGTATTGGAGCTGCATAAAAGTTCAGGTCTGAACATGTATTTAATATAAACTGCCTTTTTATTATCAAGTGCAATGAAGTCTGAAAACATCTGCTTTTTAAATGTTCACTGAGGAATGTATTTTCCCATTGGTGCTTGTATAACTGATTTGATATTCATGGGAGTCTGATGCATTGATGGAAATATATAACCTCCCTTCATACCCATAATCTATTCACTCAGTCCTTATGTCACTTGAATGTACTTTGTCCACACTAACTTCTGTAAATACCTAGTCTTTGAATACGTGTAGCAATGAAGGTTTCTGGTTTTCAGTATGTATTCAGATATATCTGTAGAAGTATACTGAAGGAATGTCATCAGTAAATAATGGTAAAACAACAAAGCTCCTCAACTTTACACAATTCTCAATCTTCATACCCTTTGTCACTTACTCTCTACAACCTCACGTCTATACTACAGGGACTACATTGGCATAGCTACGGTGTAGTTATGCCAGCTTAATTCTGTACTGTGGCCGCAGCCTGCTCCAAAGAAGTTTTTTTCCATTGGTATAGGAACTGCACCTTGCCAGGCGATGGTATCTTGGTTGACGGAAGCATGCTTTTGTTGACCTAGCTGCATCTACACAGGGGGTTAGGTCGGCATGGCTACATCGCTTTTGGGAGGTGAATTTTTCACATCTCTGAGCAATGCAGCTATGTTGAGCTAACCCCCAGTGTAGGCCAGACAAACACCAGGAACCAACGTAGTGCTAATAGCCCTTGGAGGAGGACACCGATTAAGGGTGGTGCATACCCTAGAAAATGGGGTTTCTGGATAGTTATTTGCCAAAATTACTTCCCAAGTGGTTATTCTCTCCAGATTAATGCTGAAACAGGAAACCTGTAATAAGTAATGAACCTGAAATCATTAATTTCATTGTGTTGCCTTTTACACTGGTGTATCTGTCTTTTGCATACAGTATTGATTCTGCTGTTTTTCTGACATATCAAACCTGTTGTGAGATGATGCTGTTCCAATTGCAGTTTGTGAGTAAATGACTGTAACTTATTTTTTGTGAGATTCAAAGTACTGTTGCAGATATTTTTTTAAAAACTATTACTTCAACACCATTGTTAATTTTCTACCAAAATAGCTTATATTAACTGTAAGTAACTTGAAAACCTCTTCAAATAAATTGTGTGAATAGAAGTTGACTCTTTTTTCTATAAGTTGCCAGATTTATAAATTCTTACTTGAGAAACACATTGACATTGAAATACCATGAATAAATTGGCTTAAAAATTTTTCTTAGATATGTATTTGCAGAGGAAAACGTGAATGAAAACTTAACATGCAGTATACCATATGTACAGTGTATTCCTATCAAAATCACCCCCCATTTATTCAGCTCTGGATAAAATCTTATTTTCCAAAGTGCGGTTAATTGCTTTTGCCGCTTACTCTCACTTGGGCTGATCGGTGGCATTTTCAGTTGTAAGGATCAGATTTGAAAGTGCTTTGATAATTTTCTGTTTCTGGGTTATTGAAGGAAATAAGACTATTGTACATTGAGGAGCCATGGCGAGGGGGGGGAGGGGGAGAGGCTGGGGGGGGACCAGTAAAACAATGAAAAGACTATGGTTTGAGGGTATTGTTGAAGGGTAGATCAGTAAGTGGGTGCAGCTGCATGGTGCTAAAATCTGTCTGTCTTAAATAGAGAGAGAGGTTACCTATGTGTGGTGACTCTTATTCTCTGAGTGTACATTGTCTCCAAAGGCACACTATGGGTATATGGCTACCACATTCTTTACTTCAGTGTAAATTGCTGTCATGTGTCTGGTGTATAGGGGGTGCATGCAAGTCTCTTGCCATTACATTCAGACCCCCATCTATATCACAAATCCATGTCTGGGACTTGCTGCGAAATCCATCTTTCACACACAATTGTGCCTAGAATACCAACTTCCATTCAATTAAAAAATTTAAAAAAGCCCTTATGGCTGTGAGATTGTAGAACATTGGCTCTGTTCTGCATGAAAATGGGTGAATTGTCTTTAGGTTTCAAACTTAACAAAAATGAACGACTACTTCACTGCTGATAATTTTAGCAGAAACTTCCAGCAGATGTGCTTACTCCACGATATCAAGCTGTTTTCCATTCCTCTGCAGGTATCAAACGCCCCAGTGGCCTCTTCGTAACAGCCAAGATTCCAGCTGTGCCCCAGAGAGCTGTCATTGTGAAATACACAAATCACTAGTATATCAAAACCTAAAAATAGTGATGCTAGCACAAAATCGAACTTGATATAAAAATAAATATGCCCACTGTACTGATTTGTTCTGAGAGGAAGCTCTCAGAACTCCCACTCTGCTGGAGCAAGGTGCTGTAAAATTCACATATTTAAAGTTAGGCTTCTAAATAAAGAAACCCTGCTTGGCAGGGGCACTGCAAATTTTGGACTAGATTTTTTTTTTTTTCCCCCCCCAACACCCAAGTCTGCTGGGGACGGAGTGGAGCTGTGGTTGGGGCCAGAGCAGAGCTGGGGGTAGAGTGGGACTGGGTGGTGCTCCTGCCCTGCTGCGTGGCCCCCAGATGTTCCTCTGGGCCCTCACAGTTTGGGGACCACTGATTTAGCCTGATGGAAATGCAAATCCCACTGGGGCAAAGGGCAGGCAAATTGCTAGCAGCCCTGCTGACTACAGAAAAATTGCAAAATGCTGCTAGCAGAACTACAGAATAGGACAGTTCCCCATACGGTCCTGAGGGAACAACCAGTGAATTTTTGTCAATATTCAAGTCTTGCACACCTCAGAATATGTGAGTGATCCTAACTATGAAAAGTTCTGTGGAAGGGATTAATTTACCCACAGTAACTTAATGGATCTTGAAGATGATGCAGACCTGTCTTTGATGTGAAGAGATTAAAGCAGCTATTAAAATGCTAATTATAGGTTAAATCCTCTGGGAGGATGGCCTGTCTGCTGTTTCACAAAGCTGCTTCTGATAAGATAGCCTATTCTGCAGTCATTTATGCAGAGAAAGTGGCCATTGACTTCAGTAGAAGTTTGCCTGCATTGTGTACTGCAGGTTGGGCCAAGTAGTATTAGAGGCTGAGGAAAAGAAAACATTAGTTCACTGTTTTGTAGAAAGCAGTTGGCCCTTCCATGGCAGCTTTCATCCAAGGATCTCAAAATATTTTTATTGCCATTTTATTATTTGCCTTTTTTAAAAGGGATTTTGATGTTTAGCTGT
>NW_020664373.1:20104728-20119580 GCF_002925995.2 Terrapene triunguis
TTTACCTGAGCGTCCACAGGTACGGCCGCTCGCAGTTCCCAGCGGCTGGGAACGGTGAACCGTGGCCACTGGGAGCTGCGAGCGGCCGTACCTGTGGACGCTCAGGTAAACAAAGCGTCTCGCGGCCCGCCCGGGGTTTACCCTGAACAAGCCGTGAACCAAGTTTGGGAACCCCTGACCTAGTCTGATATCCTGTCTCCCACAATGACCAGGATCACCCGTCTCTGAGAGAGACTCAGAGAATCCAGCTGTAGGCAGTTGTGGGGTAATCTGCTCCCCATGAAGGCCTCATCCTAATTGTTTTAAGACCTGAAGCATGAGTCTTTATTTCTAGCAAAGTTTAACAAGACTATCCAGAGAATGTGGGTAATTTATGAAACATCCAGTCCCTTTTTGAATCTTGCTAAGTCTTGGCCCGAGTGACATCCTGGGATAGTGAGCTCCAGCGTTTGGTTATATGTTGTGTGAAAAAGTGCTTCCTTTTATAAGTCTCTAGAATTTGCCATCTTTCAACTTCATGGACTGTCTTTGTTCTTGTGTTACGAGATGGGGAGAACAAAAGTTCTTAGTACTATTCAAATTTATTTTTTTATATTTTTACCATGTCCCCTCTCATCTCCTCTCTAAGGTAAACAGTCCAAACTTTTGCAGTCTCTCGCTATGATTTTTTTTTCCATACTCATCATTTTTATCATCCTTTTCTGAACACCTCTTTAATTCTACAATATCCTTTTTGAGATGGGATGGCTAGTATTCTATATTAGGGTGTGTTATGAACTGAGCATAATGGTGTGTTTTCAGTATTAATCCCAAACCTGTGGGTATTTTTGTGGTCTCCAAAAGTTGACCTAGTATTAAATAATCTTTTTTAATAGTGTGTGTCATCAGAAGCTATAAAACACTTTACAATACGAAGCCCCTTAAATTAAGAAATTAGGACAGATCATTTTAAGAAATTATTCCATGTTAATGTTGAGTGGTTTGTTTGGAAGGCTGCTCTAATAAGTTTCATTTATCTTTCCCTATATGCTTACAGGTCAAATAGAATGCAAGTGCGGGCTTGTCTACACACTAAATTGGTTTGAAATCAGTCACATTAGTACAATGCCCTCTAATGTGGACACAGTTATATCAGTGTAAAGGTGCCTTGTACTAGTGTAGCTTATTCCTATACATTTAGGGGAATTCTGTTCCCTTAGCTGTGTGCATTAATACAGTCATTACTTATGTGACCATATAATATTTTTTTCCCCATATGACCTCTGCCTTGACCAGTGCGTAGGCTGGATGATGATCACTTAAGTAGCTGGTCTGTATTTTAGTTTTAAACTCATTGCTCAATGAATGGCCTATGATTTAGTGCACACTATTCAAACCCTGCTCAGTCTACATGTGTCCTCTTCTTGCCCTGCCTCATATCTCCTTTTCATCGCAGTCTGGTGGATTCCTCTTCTGCACTGTGTGGGTGCAAGCAGGGGGTCATTGAAAGCACAGGGGCTGGGGAGGAGAGACTCAGTGCTCGCTGTTCTATTGCCCAATCCCACCCTAGCCTGCAGCAGCCACTAGTGGGGAAGTCCATGCTCCAGTCCTAGGCTGTAGGGAGCATGCTCATTTGCTCTGTGGGGATGGCACACATGTAGTCTGGCCAACACTAGCATCTATCAGAGGCTTGAGTATGCACAGTGACGACAGAATCGTCAGAGATATTAATGGCTAAACTAAGCATCTACTGAGCATGTGCCAACTCTGATTTTTTTTTAAAAGGCTTATATCTTGGCCACATTCGTGCACATTTTCACAAAAATAGCAAAATGCACTTCCCTGACCTAAAGTTCACCTCTGCCAAGTTTCAAGTCCCTACTCGAAAACGTGGGGATGCTAGTTTCTCAAAGAAAGGGTTGCTAGCATTTTTTTTTTAAATGGGAAACATATTTCCCCCTGGCCTTAGTCTCAGAAACAGCTGAATCATTTTGGCTAAAAATTTCCAAAACAAATTTAGCCTGAGGGAGAAAACCAACATAGAAAACGTCACCTCAAATGGTTCAAGTTGTTAAAATTATAAGCAACTTACAACAGGGTCTTACAATGGAAAGTGTCAGACAACCTTAATTATGCAGTGCTACCTGTCCAGCCTATAATAAATTAATCATCTAGTTCTATTCATAGTGGCGGTAGGGGGATAGGATAGTAAGATATGGTCCTCAAGCAGTTGGACACTTGAATTGGCAGTGAGTTGTGTGACAGTTACAGTTTTTGAGTGTGTGGGTGTAATCCTTTGCTGTTTAATGGCCATTACAGCTCATATCAGTAAAGGGAATTTGTGTATATATAGTAGATATGAATAAAGGAGGCGGTGTTTATGGTCACTTACTTCTTTCCTAACAACAAGATAACCCCCACTTAGTAGCCAGACCTCTTGCTGGTTTCCAGTCCATTGCTGTTACTACAGGATTATCTCTTTTTCTTCCAGCCCCATTTGTTACACACTATCCATTTTCTGCATTTCTACCAGGTGTGAATATTAACTAGAGAAGTAGGATTCATTACAGCTTTATTTCAACTTCTGCGTTTAAACAGAAACCCTGTTGCAGACTTTACGAGTGAAACTTCAGGAATATGCCAGCTGAGCAGTGTAAGAGACTCATAGCTGTGCCAGTGCACTTCAGGAATGTCCTGTTGGAAAGAAAAGGAATTCTGATAGGGTACTAGTGTTCCTTGAGTGTAAAATTGCATCTCACCAAGCACAACACCGGCTTCCGTAGGCCTACAGCATCCCAAACCATCCTCCTATATCTCATCCACAGTTACTCACAAAATCCCTCCCCCAAACCCAGGATGAGTTTCAATGTGAGATCCTCTAAGAACCTTAGAAGCACATTAGTACTAAATTAGCCAAAGCAAGGGACTCAAGTAGGTTAGTCATGCCCCTGGAGACCTAAAATCACCTACAGACTAGGAAACTAAGGCACAGAGTTTTGGGCTCAAGGTTGCTCAGCCTCACATAATTTCCCAGGCTCAGTGCTGTCAGGGCACAGTTCTGAGTCTGCCTAGCTGAGCCAAAATGCTGGGTGCCTGTCTCTTAGGGTTAGGGTGACCAGATGTCCCGATTTTATAGGGACAGTCCTGATATTTGGGGCTTTTTCTTATATAAGCTTCTATTACCTCCCACCCTCTATCCCGATTTTTCACACTTGCTGTCTGGTCACCCTACTTAGGGTCTGCCCATTCTTGGCCCTCATGGCCCACTCATACCTCTTTGAGCCAATGTTATGCCATCCTCAGTTCCCCATGGTGGTTACAATGCTGTGTGCCTGTGGTGTGGGCCAAGCATGCCTGTTCTTGGTTCCCAGCCTGCACCCTGCCTGGTCTTAATATCCTATGTGTTTCTGCCATTCACCAAGCCTTCCTGTTCTCAGCTCCTGGCCCCTGTTGTTGTCTGTGTCTACACTGCAAAGAAACATTTGCGGCAGCCACTCTGAGTCTGGGACTACAGATCTGGTATTGCTCTATGGTGCTAAAAATAGCCATATCAATGTTCCTGCTTGTGCTCTAAAATCCAGCGAGGGGGTTGGGTTTTGGAGCCTGTGCTTCAGCCCAAGCGGGAACATCTATCCAGCTATTTTGGGTGCCATAGCATGAACCATATGAGCCCAAGTCTGCAGACCTGGGCTCTGAGATTGCTGATATAGACCGTTGCAGTGTAGACATACCTGGTGACGTGTCGATGGCATATTCTGAGCTTGCCTCATCTCAGCACTCAGCCAGGGTCTCAGCCCTTACAATTTGCCTGTACCATGCATTGAGCTGTCCTCAGTCCCTACTGTGTATCAGCCCTGGCACATCTGGGGCTTGCACTAAGCCTGTCCATTTGCAGCTCCACCCCCAGCTAATAGATCTGTGTGAATATGCCTTGCATCCAGCAAGTTCATAATCAGCTGCACACCCAAGTCTAGCACAGTCTGTAGCATAGGCCACACTGTTTTCCATGCCCAGTCTCACTCTGTGTCTGTGGCATGTAGCAAGGATGCCTATTCTTGGGTGCCTGCTCTGGTCCCAGCTCCCTGGTCCTGTGATATGCCCCACACCCGCCTGTTTTCCACTCCCCATCTTACAGTTCTGGGTGACCAGGTCGTGCACCTACCCAGCCATTCTCAGCTACATGTCTCAGTCTCAGCATGGTGTGGCTCTGGCATGGAACAAACCAACCTGCTCTTAGCTGACAGCCCCAGTTGAAACTGTGTGCCTCTGGCATGCAGCAAGTATACCCATTCGTAGATCCCACACCCAAACCTCATCACTGTGTGTCTGGCCCATGCATTGAGCCTGCCTGTTCTCACCTCCCTGCCCCAGTCTTAGAGCTCTGTGCCTGCAAGTTGTGTCTGCACGTTGTCTGTTCTCTGCTTCCATGCTCGGTACACTGCTGTGTGCCTGTGACATTCACTGGGAGTGTCCAGGGCCGGCTCTAGGCACCAGCGCTCCAAGCATGTGCTTGGGGCGGCACTTTCCAAGGGGCGGCACTCCAACTCCTTTTTTTTTTTTTTGCTTGGGGGGCCGGCCCTGAGCGGAGGTGAGCTGCGGCGGTGGGGGGCACGGGGAGGGCCGCAGGAAGTAACCTTGGGGGGGGACAGAGGAACCGCTGCCCACCCCCAGCTCACCTCCGCCTCCCCCCACGAGCGTGCCGCCGCTCCGCTTCTCCCCACTCCCTCCCAGGCAAGGAGGGGAAATGCGGCGCGCCCGGGGGAGGAGGCAGGGCTGGGGATTTGGGGAAGGGGTTGGAATGGGGCGGAGGTGGGGTGGGGCCGGGGGGCGCGGGAAATTTTTTTTGCTTGGGGCGGCAAAAAACTTGGAGCCGGCCCTGCCAGTGTCAGTTCCCCTTGCCAGTCTCAACATTGTGGGTCTGTGGCATACACTGAGCCTGCCTCATCTCAGCCAGGGCTGGTTATCAGTACCATGCACTGAGCTTTCAGCTCTGCTCCCCAGTGTATATCAGCATTGTGTGTCTGAGGTGTGCACCTACCCAGCCCATTCTCAGCTACACGGGCCAGTCCCAGCAGGATGTGTCTACAGGAAGGACCAAGTCCATCCATTCTCATTGTGGATAGTTCTCTGAAAACATCTGCTCAGTGTGCAGTGGCAGTCAAAAAAACTAACAATGTTAGGAACCATTAGGAAAGGGTATGGACCAGCTTCTATTTGAGGAGAGATTTAAAAGATGGGACTGTTCATTTTAGAAAAGAGATGACACCAGGGGGATATGATAGAGGTCTTGAAAATCATGACTGGCGTAAGGGAAGTGTTATTTATCCCTTTATGTAACACAAGAACCAGGGGTCACCCGATGAAAGTAATAGCAGATTTAAAACAAACCTAAGGAATCATTTATTCACACAGCACAGAGTCAACCTGTGGAACTCATTGCCAGGGGATATTGTGAAGGCCAAAAGTATAACTGGATTAAAAAAAGAATGAGGTAAGTTTGTGGAGAATAGATCCATCAATGGCTATAAACCAAGATGGTCAGGGACACAGCTGCATGCTCTGGGTGGCCCTAAACTGCTGACTGCCAGAAGCAGGGCCTGGAAGATGGTATGGATCGCTCAATAATTGCCTTGTTCTGTTCTTTCCCTCTGAAACACCTGGCATTGGCCACTGTCGGAAGACAGGTTACTGGGCTAGATGGACCACTGGACTGACTCATTATGGCCATTCTTATGAGTCCCACTCGTAATTTTGTGTATCTGTAGCATGCGGCAAACATGCCCATTTCATGCTCTACCGCTGTATGTCCGTGATACATACCGAGCCTACCCATTCCCATTACTGAGTGTTCGTGCCATGCACTAAGCCAGCCAATTGTCTACTCAGTGCTGTATGTCTATAACATATAATGACCACACCAGTTCTCTGCTCCCCATTTTGCTCTCAGCACTTGCTTTCTATGGTATGACCTGAGCCTGTTCTGCTCACCTGCGCTCAGAGCTCTATGCCCATGCACAGAGTATGTCGGTGCCACAGGACAAGCCCATCTGTTCTCAGCAGCCATGCCCAGTTGTAATGTGGTGTGCCTGTGGCATGCCGCACGCCTGCCCAGTCTCAGCTCCCCATCCCGTTACTGAGCCAGCCCATTCTCGACTCTGTCTCATCACAATGCTGTATCCTGACCACCCCATCTCCCTCAACCTTGCTGACTGCCTGAATCACTGGGCTATGGGGAAAAGGTTGACCCTAGTAGCCTGTTGCAAGAAAGGGCTGACCAGGCTTACGTGCCTAACTTCAGGCCTGGGCTTCAAGTGGAGTTAGGAGTTTAACTCCCTGTGCCAGGCAAGGCTGGAGCGAAGGGAGCAAAAAAAACCCCCCATAGCAGCAAGTCTCAGAGGCCAGGGCAATTGACTAGTGCGCCTGGGGCTAAAGCAAGCAGTCCAGACTTTTGGGCCTGGGCTCTATGACGCCCCCCCCCCTCACCCCATCCCTTGCAGGGATTCAAAGCTCTAGCCCAAACTTGTTGCTGCAGGTCTTTTGTAAATCTCTCCTTTGTGCCTCCAGTCCTGAGCATGCCCATTCTCAGCTCCCCATTACTGCATGTCTGTGCCGTGCTCCGAGCCAGGCCATTACCACCAGCCCAGCTCAGAGTTGTGTGTCTATAGGCATGGTCCCCAAACTGTTCAGGGGGGCACCCCCTCCCCACACACAATCTCTGAACACAACACCCCCGCCCCCAAGCTGGGGCCAGGAGCAGGGCCGCCGCTCTGGGGCGGGGCGAATGGTGACGGGGTAAAGGGGCCGAGGCTGGGGCCACAGCTGAGACCAGGAGTGGAGCTGGGTGACACTCCCTCCCTGCTCCCTGGGGTTTGTCTGGGCCCCAGCTATGCCCCCCGACCCCAATGGTCCTCCACGTCCTCCCCACCCCCGGTCTACAGCAAATCGTGACCATATCAGGTCTCTGCACCCCGTTTCAGTCTCAGCACTTGCTGGCTGTAGTATGAACTGAGCCTGTCTGTTCTCAGCTACATGACCAAGCCTAAACACTGTGTGTATGTGGCATGGAGCAAACAAACCTGGTCTCAGCACCCTACTGTGGCACATTTACTTGGAGTGCGCCAGGTTGCAGCCTCTATAACGGCTCCTCACGAATATTCTGTTACGTTTCTGGCTGCACTTTTCCCCTCACCTTCTTATCTACGCACTCCCTATCCGTGGCCCCACAAAGTCACGGGACCTCCTGGTCAACTTACTCCTGGCTAAAATGGCCATCTATAAAACCAGGGAGAGGAGGTTGGCCGATGGAGGCTCCAGTGACTGTGGGGCCTGTTTCCGATCCTCTGTCCGTTCATGTATCCGGGCAGAGTTCCTCTGGGCGGCGTCCACTGGATGACTTTGAGGAGCAGTGGGTGCTGTCCAGGATTCTCTGCTCGGTGTCCCTGTCAGGTTCCCTTCGTTTGACCCTTTGACCGCACTCCTGTCCCGGAAAAAAAAAAAACCCTACTCTGGCCTCACTACAAGGTGCCTGTGATGTAGACCACTTCTGACCAGCTGTGCCAGGCACCAAGCCAGCCCATTCTCAGCTACACAGCCTAATCGCAGCATGGGCTGTCTGCGGCACAGACCAAACCAACCTGTTTTCAGCTCCCGCCCACCATCGAGTCCAGTTGTAAGGGGGGGGGCGGGGTGTCAGTGCTGTGAGCTTATAGCAACCTTTCAGCAGTGGTGTGCCGAGTCTCCATTTATTCACTCTAATACAAGGTTTCACGTGCCAGTAATACATTTTAATGTTTTTAGAAGGTCTCTTTCTGTAAGTCAATAATATATAACTAAACTATTGTTGTATGTAAAGTAAATAAGGTTTTTAAAATGTTTAAGAAGCTTCATTTAAAATTAAATTAAAATGCAGAGCCCCCAGACCGGTGGCCAGGCCCTGGGCAGTGTGAGTGCCACTGAAAATCAGCTCGCGTGCCGCCTGCGGCATACGTGCCATAGGTTGCCTACCCCTGGCTTATAGCATACACTGACCACACCTGTTCTCTCAATCCTTTTTTTTCGATCTGAGCACTTGCTCTCTGTGCCAGGCATTGAGATTTTCTGTTCTAATCTCCCCACCCCAAGCTGTTTATTGGTGACTGTGCTATGCGCTGAGCTTGCTGGTTTTCAGCTTCCCTCCATAGGCTCCGGGTTATGTTCCTGTGCCATGCTCTGTCTCAGCTCCTTGCCCCAGCCTTAGCGCTTTGTGGCTGTTTGCTATGTGTTTGCGCAGCGCTCACTCTGGGCACAGTGCTGTGTACCTGTGACATGCACATGCTCATCTCCCTACCTCAACAGCCAAACTGTGTGTGTGTGGCATACGCTGAGCCTGCCTCATCTGAGCACTGATCTGCTGCAGTCTCGGACGGCACTTTTGCACTGAATTGTCCATTTCATGGCAGAGTAGGACTGGAAGGATCCTCAAGAAGTCATCTAGTCCAGGCTCCTGCACTCAAGGCAGGACTAACGAGACCATTCTTGACAGGTGTTTGGCTAACCTGCGCTGAAAAAAACCTTCAATGACGGAGAGGCCACAACCTCCCTAGGCAATTTCTTGACTCCCTTATGGGTATCAACAGTATGTCCCTGTGGCATACACCAAGCCTGGTCTTTCTCAGGTCTTCTGCTCCAGATAGTAGTTCTGGATGAGCATGTTGTGCACCTAGCCAGCCTGTTCTCAGTGCCTGCCCCAGCTGTAGCATGGACCAAATAACCCCCGTCTTAGTTCCCAGCCTCAGACATAGTGCTTTGTGTATATAACATAGAGCTATGATTGAAGCTGGGAACAACATCTAACAACACATGCCCATTCTCAGCACCCCTCTACCCAGGCAGCAGTTCCCGGGTGCTGTGATATGCACCAAGCCTGTCGGTTCTCAGGTCCCCAACCCGATCCCATTACTGAGTACCTGAATCAGTCTGTGCTCAACTCCCCATCCTTTTTCAGTACAACTGGGCACTGTGCTGCATGCACCTATACCATGCACCAATCACGCCTGTTATCAGCTCCCCATTTCAGTCTCAGCACTTGCTTGCCATGGTATGAACTGAGTCTGTCTGTGCTCAGCTCCCCTGGCCACACTCAGTTTAGTTTACCTGTACCATGCACTGAGATGGCCTGGTTTTAGCGCCTCCTGTGTATCTAGCGGCACTGTGATTGTGGCATGCACTGAACGTGTCCATTCTGAGCATCCCACCTAGCTAGGCACCAAGCCAGCTCAGTCAGCACTGTGCGTCTGTGGTATGGAGCAAAGAAACCTCAGCTCCCTGCCCTAGCTGTAACTCTGCATGCTTCTGGCATACAGCAAGCCTGCACATTCTTATCTCCTGTTCACAGCCCTCATGCTGTGTGCCTGTGATATACCACAAGTCTGCCTGTGCTCAGCACCTCCCAACCTCTGATCCCATTACTGAGTGCCTGTCCTATTCCCTGTGCAATGCTGTGTACATATAGCATATGCCTGTTTTTTAAATCGTAATAGTTGCTTTTTGTGCAGTGCATCAAGCTTGCCTGCACGCATTTCCCCACCCCCGTCTGTTTACTGTGTGTCTGTGCCATGCACTGAGCCAGCCTGGTCAGAGCTCCCTGCCCAAGTCTCACAGCTCTGCCTGCCTGGTCTGCTCTCCTCTCCCAGGCTGTGGGTACTGTTCTGTGTGCCTGTGTTATGTACCAATCCTGCCTGTTCTGCACTCACGTCTCTTGCCTTGCAATGTGTGATTATACCAGGGACTAGCCTGCCCCTTCTCAGCTCTGTACACCGGGCTTAATGCTGTGTCTGTGGCATGCATTTCCTGTTTTTAGCACTCCACCCTGGACTTAGCTTTGTGTGCCTGAACTATGCCAGTCTCAGTTAATCCACAATCCTGGCTCTGTATGCCTTTGGCACGTAGCATGTTTGCCTGGTCTCAATCAGTCACCCTAGTCTCACAGCTGCATGCCCTTGCCATCCACCAACCTTGTCAGTTATCTTCCTGCAATGCTACTTGTCCATGGCAGTCACTGAGCAAGTCTGGTTACAGCTCCACACCCTAGTCTCTACATCCTGGGTCTTTAGCACGCACTTGGCTCCTAGTTCTTAACTTTCTCCCTTGTCCCAGCATTGTGTGCCTTAGACGTGCACTGCCTGTGTCCGCTCCCCATTTTCTGATGTGTGTGTTAGTGGCATTCACCAGCCCTGCCCAGTTTCACTTCCCTCCACTGCCCTCTATGCTGTGTGCATGTGGCAAGCACCAAGCATGTTTGTTCTCAGCTCCCCAACCCAGTCATAGCTCTGGGTGCCTGAACTATGTGCTGAATCTGCTGTTCTCGGCTGCTCACCCTATGGCATGTAGTAAGTATATCTCCCAGCAACAGTCTCAGTGCAGTGAGCGTGTAGCTTACTTACACTGCCCTAGCTAGTTCTCAGCGACCAGCTCTCCAGGCCCATCACAGTGTGGCGTGTCTAAGGCATGGACCATGCCTGCCCAGTATCAGAACATGTTTAATGGTACTGCATTCAGGCCCAACCCCCTAATGCCTCTAAATATAAACGAAGCCAACAAAATCGTCATTTTAATGTAATCCTTTTTTAATGAGATGAATATTTAAAGCATACCAGAAAATCAGTCACTTAAAAAACCCCAACAAGTTTACAGGGTCCCTCTAAAAGCTGTTTGAATGATTAGTTGGGTGCATTGATTGATAAGACTTGATGCGCTCTCTTGCTTCCTTTTTGAGTCATCAATCTCTTTTATTTCCCTTTCCTAAACAAAGTTCATTACAACCTGTTCACTGGAACCACACATGGTTGAAGGTTTTTCCAAAAAACAGTGCAACAAAACAGATTTGTCTCCACTGTCATTTCTCTATCAGAGCAGATGTTAAGGAAATGCAGTTCTGGTTGTAAAAACAAAACTCTTATTTGATCAGCTGGGTAGCTAGATACTGCCGGCCCAATTCATGGGGCTTGCTTTATTTGAGTAAACAATGCTTTGTACTAAGAAGCCATTGGCACAGATGGGATATTTATGTTCATTTTAACAAACCCAACTTTGCTTTGCTGTTGGATGACGTCTTTTACCATTTACTAATACAGCCTGAATTAGCATTAAGAAAATGTCACAAGCAAATTGTAAATGATAATGTAGTTTATAGGGCAGTCGCAGTACAAAATGCTCATAGGTGGCTATGCAAGTTCTGCTTTTAATTTGGGGCTTTGATTGATTAAGTATAAAAAGCATAAATTATATTTTCTGAGCAAAAGAGCAGAGAATCGTTTTCGCTTTCTTAATCACCTTTTTTTGCCTTAGCTCAAAAATTACCAGCTGTTTTTAATTAAAAACAAGACACTTGTTGACTTCACTCATTTTTCATGAAAGCTAAATTCACTTATAAAGGTGCTCAACTCACAGCACTGTAATGTGAAGTCCTGTGTGTAGCCACATAACAAGTCATGCATGGATAGCAGACTGCCTAAGCTTCACAATGTCAGTGTGCCTCCTCCCTCATGTTCCACATAAACAGGGAAGGGAGTTCACTCCCTGCCACCTCTTTTGAAATTACAAAGGGTGGTGTAGCCACCTATCCACTAGGAACTGAAAGAGCCCCCTTAACTCATTGCCTACAGGCCAGCACCATTAAAGGGAAGTTGCCTTTAGCCACCAGAGCCAGATTTGACTCAATAATCCAGTAACAGGAAGTTCTGGATTCCACTCTCAGTCAAGGAGAAGCTGTCCAGGCTCCTGTTTGTTTGCAAGTCTTCAGGATCCTGAGTGTGCGCACACACGTCAGGTTCAGGCTTTCTTTGCAGAGCTAATGGGAGTTTTGGTGACTCAAGGAAAGCAGGCTTGACTTTTAATGAACAGTGTTTTTTTAGGGTGAATCACCCTTTGCAACAGTCCAGCACCAAGCCTATACAGTATTGCCATGACTGAGCATTCAAAAAAACATGAGTCATGTCCTTCCAAAAACTGAGATTGGCTTAAAAATCATGATATTTAAAAATAACAATCAACAATGGATTCTTTCTATTACTTGCCTTCTGGTTTTTGAGCTTTTAGGGTTTCATATTTTCAAGCTTTTGTCTGCAACTGCATGAGCTATAAAGATATATATTTTTCTAAAAAAACCATGAGCTACTCATATAATCACGTGACTCCAGGAGCTCAAGTTTTAAGAAAAACAACAAATATTCCAAGACTCATGATAAAATCTCAAGAGTCAGCAACACTGGCTATGCACCAATTAAATCATACCTATGGCCTCAAAACAAGACTTATGTGGGACGTAAGCAATGCACGGTCCTTGTGTTGAACCTTTGTACAAGGGCAAATGTCACCTTTAATTATTCTGAAATATTTATTATTTTAGGTCACCTCTGAAAGGGATCCCACTCAGGGTTGGGGGAATAAGGGAAGGCAAGGTTTTATGACATATGCCAATGGAGTGTGTCTATATATCAATGATATATATGTGGCCCCCATCACCTTAGTATTTGAACACCTCACAATTAATGTATTTATCCTCACAACATTCCTGTGAGGTAGAGAAGTGCTATTACCCCCATTTTACAGATCGAGAACTGAGGCAGAGAGAGGCTAAGGCCCAGATCCACAGAGGTATTTAGGCTCCTAACTTCCATGGAAGTTAGATGCTTTTGAGGATCTGGGCCTTAATGACTTGCTCAAGGTCACAGAGGAAAAGAGTAGCGATTTGAACACAGGTCTTCCAACTCCTCGGCTAGAGTGTACAGCAGGATACTACATTTAGCAGACTGAGCAGTAGTCGGGGTGTAGTCATTGCCTTGAAAAAGCACAATGCTCAGGAACAAGTCTTGCTCAGCCATTTGTGGCACATCATCCTTCCCTAGGTGTCACTTAAAACTCGTGAAAGCTCATGACAAAAATAAATAAAAACAATTTAAAAATCCAGAGTACTGTGATTG
This sequence comes from Terrapene triunguis, assembly GCF_002925995.2. NCBI lineage: Eukaryota > Metazoa > Chordata > Testudines > Emydidae > Terrapene > Terrapene triunguis. The sequence continues at coordinate 20,117,667 of NW_020664373.1, forward strand.
CATCTATTTATCAAGTTTACCAAGTAATTGTGTAAAGCAACTCAGTTTAAAGCACTGCACAAGTTTTAATTAAAATTCACATCTATATAAAACAAGGAATTCATCGAGTCTTATAATTATACCTTGACAGAAGGATTTTAATGGAAAATGCCAATGTTTAACTTGCATTAATTATGTAATGCAACTCAATATGATTTTCCCTATGGCTTTACTGATGGAGAGGGAGTGAGAAAAACCTGAGGGAAAAAAATGGCCACAGCAGAAATGTCTCTGCATAGGAGAGGGCATTATTCACAGAGGCTGCAAAAGCTCACTTGGACTGCAGGGAGCAGAGGTGCATAGCGAAACTTAAACATACTAAGCACCATAGTAAGCACTGGGAGAGGGAGACAAGTGAGGTGTCAGGAGAAGTCACGGTGGGTGCTCTGCATAGGAGTGGGGGGCAGTCATGGGCGGGGGGGTGAGGGAAGGTTGGCGTGTCACTATCAGGGATAGGAGTGGGGTGGGAAAGGAGGGAAGCTATCGAGATTTGGCAGGGAGGGGCAGCTGGCTCCAGGTTGGGAAGCCAGTGCTGGCAGTTCATATCTTGCTCCTGGACTTGCTACACCCAGCCCTGGTCTGATCACAGTGGTTCCTACCTGGTCTCTGGCCCAACCCCAGGTGCTGTGACAGTCCTCTGGGCCCTGCTCTGGCCTCTACTCCCAGCAGCCACGGAGCCCCACCCGGCCTAACCATGTGAAACAACTCATTTAAGAATGACTGGAAGGGGTGGAATTAATGTAGATCAGCCCCCACAGTATTTCCAGGGGGGAGGGTGCTAGCGCCCACAGTCCTCTGGTTCTGCTGCCCCTGATTACTCAGTCACTTCAAAACATTTCATGATTAATAAAATATATTCACTTAATTTTCTGCAGGGGGAAGGTAATATGTTCTCAATGGTAAGAAGCACCTGGGTAATATTAGGGGCTTGCTGTCAGCCCAGAGCTTTCTCCACTTCCACGTTCCAAGCACCTAAGACAGTGGTTCTTAACCTGGGGTGCACGCATCCCCTGGGGGAGTGAGATGCCCTTTCTGGAGGTGCGAGACATACCAGATTTTTTTAGAAGGTAAATCATTGAAAACACAAATTAAGCACAGGCACGTAAGTACAACTACTTTGTTTCATCAAACCTATGTATTTATTAATATTATACATTTTTAACGATTACTGTAATATACAAACAAAAATATATATCTAGGTTTAAGGGGTGTGAGAGCATATTTTTTAGGTTTAAGGGGTGCGAGAACATATTTTGAGAACCAAAGGGGTGCAGGCTGCAGTAAAGGTTAAGAACCACTGAGCTAAGAAGACCTCAGCTTCTCTTCCTCCCTCCCCTTTGCATCTTTGTCACAGCAAGTTTCTTACCCCATTTCCCGCGTTTTAACCTTGCCAGCTCCACATGATAGCTGTCCATTTGGATCAGACAGGATGTCCTTTGAAGCTTGGCAGTACCATTCCTTACTCTGCCAAAGGAGTCACTGTTGGATAACGTTAGGCATTTCTTCTCCTCAGCACTCCTGGTACTACCACCATTCCCTCTGTGACGTTGCACTCCATATGCTTTATGGAAATATACTTATGATATTGACATAACTGAAATATGCTTTATGCTAAGTACCCCTTGTATGGTGTCATTAGAAAGCTTATAATCTATGAAGTGTGTTCATCCTATTTGTTTGCATTTATTATTTCTATATCTGGAGTTAGGAGACTAAACTTGTATCACTGATGTAAACATATTAAGTAAATGGCCTTAGTTACTTGAAAGCCTTCCTGTGTATGTGTGGGCCAGCCCATGGGGAATGGAGACTGGGGGGGGGGGGGGGGGGGTGTCTTACAGTGACATGTGACCATGTCACCTGATAATGAAATCC
>NW_020664373.1:20119680-20183172 GCF_002925995.2 Terrapene triunguis
GCCTTGTGCCAAAGTTGTAAAAGGGGGTGGAGCAGGCGAGAGGGGCAGCCAGTCATGAGAAAACTAAAAATGCTCTAGTGTATTTTGTTCTACCTTACTTTGAAAAGGGAGTAGATCAAAGCGCACTGGAGAACTTTCAGTGCATGACAGCAGGGTCCACATGGACACCTAGCGTGCGGCAGGCTAGTAGCAATTGGAGACACCCTAAACTGAGGGCAGGTCTTCACTACGGGGGGGGTCGATTTAAGATACGCAAATTCAGCTACGCAAATAGCGTAGCTGAATTCGACGTATCAGAGCCGACTTACCCCGCTGTGAGGACGGCGGCAAAATCGACCTCCGCGGCTCCCCGTCGACAGCACTTACTCCCACCTCCGCTGGTGGAGTAAGAGCGTCGATTCGGGGATCGATTGTCACGTCCCGACAAGACGCGATAATTCGATCCCCAAGAGATCGATTTCTACCCGCCGATTCAGGCGGGTAGTGTAGACCTAGCCTGAGTTTCAGAAACTGCCGAGCACTCACCCGCCGGGGGGTGGAGCCCCTTTGAAGCAGTTTAAGTTGGGCACCCAAAAAAGGGAAGCACCCAAAATTGCTAGTTGCTTTTGAAAATCTTGGCCAGTACCTAGGGGAGGTCGAGCTCAGCTATAGTGTAGCCACATTCTTACCCCTCTCGCCCCCCACCCCATGGTATCACTAGCACTCCAAGAGTGTGTTTGTTTTAAAAACCCTTACAAGCGTGTCTAAAAAACCCACAACAAAACAAACCAGCCACACCTGGAAATCGGCCATGTCCGGCCAGGGGGCTTCCCCATGCTTAAAACACCCTCCCCTTCATCTCAATAGCAGGAAAGCCTGGCAGACGCAGTCCTGACCATGCCTGTGGGGGCTGCTGCAGCCACAGCCGCCGGCCCGAGGCAAGTCCCAGCCTGCTCCGTCCTTTAGCAACAGCGGCGATTCCCTGCGGATCGCTCCCTGCTTGCGTCTGGTAGCAACGCCGGGCAATGCCTTGGAGGCGCAGCCCGCAGCCGGGGCACGGAGCGCGCCCTGCCGCTGCTGCTGGCGTCCCACGGCGGGTTCCCGGGCCGGGCTGAGCCGGAGCGGGCGTCAGGCACCAAGGCCAAGGGGGCAGCGCGTGTTCTCCCTGCCCCTGCTCGGAGCCCCGCCGCGCCGGCGCCGCGGGGAGAGGCAGGTAGGTGCAGGGATGCGCCGCCTCGCCTTAGCCGGTGTGTGGCCAGAAGCGGGCGGGGGCTCGAGAAGGAGCCAATTCTTGGCGCCACACCGCGCCCGGCTGGCCCGCTGCACGGCAGCCCCCTGGGGCCGGCCGGCCGGGGTGCTGGGGCTGGAGGGGTCGCTCTCCCCGGGGCTGGCTGGAGGAGGGGGTGCAGCATTGTGCTTAGCACTCAGACTCCCTGGGTCACATTAACAGACTATCCGCAAGGTGGCGCCAGGGGCTGCGCGTCCCTCCTTTTTGTGAAAGCGGAGCAGGAGGGGCGCTGGGAGGGGCTGTAAAATACGATTTGTCCACAATTCCCCCCTTCTGAGAGTGCAGGAGGGGCTGTCCTTTATTGAGAAGAACCGGCTCCTGCTGCTTAGATAGGGTGACCAGAGGTCCCGATTTTATAGGGACAGTCCCGATTTTGGAGTCTTTTTCTTATATAGGCTCCTATTACCCCCCCCCCACCCCATCCCAATTTTTCACATTTGCTGTCGAGTCACCCTAACTTTAGACCATGCCAGGACTCCCCACAAGAACACAAGAACGGCCACACTGGGTCAGACCAAAGGTCCATCTAGCCCAGGGTCCTGTCTTCGACAGTGGCCAGTGCCAGGCGCCCCAGAGGGAATGAACAGAACAGACACGCAGAGGCTTAGGGACACCCTGACCATCTTGGCTCAGCTTAAGATTTTGTCATGGTTATTTTTTAATAAAAGTCACAGACAGGGCCCAGGCAATAAACAGAAATTGACAGAAGCCCTGACTTGTCCCTAACTTTTACTAAAAATAACGGTGACAAAATGGGGCTCACCCCTTGTCCTGCTGCAGGATGGGGGGGGGGGTGACCACCACCACTATGGCTGGGAGCTGCTGGGTCCCTCTGTCATCAGTGGTAGCTGGGAGCTCCAGGGTTCCCCAGCTGCCCATGACGGCTCGGAGCAGCGGGGCCCCGGCTTGGCGCTCCAGGGCTGGCAGCTGATCCCCACTGTCCTCGGCAGCTCAGAGCTGCAAGTTCCCCCTGTAATGGCTGGGAGCTGCTGGGCCCCTGCTGCCAATGGGGCCCCACTGGCTGGCAGCTCCCGCCCCGCCACCCTGGGGCTGAAGTGGAAAATGTCACAGAGGTCATGGAAAGGCCAGCCACCTCTGCCATAGTTTTCCCCTTTCCCTTGGACACACCACAGGGCACTCCGCAGATTGGGGACCTGTGTGTGTGGGAAGGGAAAAGATTGCCCCCACCTCCCACTCACTATCTCTGTAGAGCTCAGCATTCTAAATTGCAGCATTCAGGAGCTGGAGATATTTGCAAAAGTGCCAACTAATTTGAGGTGCCTCCATTTTTGTGTGGCCAATTTGAGAAACCAAGAAACCTAGTCCAAAACAGAGGCACCCAGAATGAGTGCATGCTTTTTCAAATAGGTGGCCCACAGCTGTATGTGTTCTCATTTCGCCACCCTGGCCCAAGCTGCTCTGCCACTCCTGGCCCCACACGGTATTTTTCTTTGTGGCCTTACGCAGCAGGTCTACTTTCTTCCAAATCAACCAATCTGTTGCAGAAGTCAGAACAGAGGCTAAGTAATTTATTTTTAAAGGTGACTTGTCCAAGGTTAACCTTGAGCTCAGCTGTGCATCTATCTCCATTGTACAGAGAGTTGAGGAAGGTTCTGTCCAGCTAAGGCTCATTTTTCTTATACCACCAGCAGGCCTCTTCTTCTGCCAGTTACTGGAGAGGATGGTGGAAGGAGGCTTCTATCCCCCATTATTACCAGCTGCTTAGTCCTGTACAGTACATACAAAATATGAGCAGTCCATGTCCTGAAGATCTTACAGTCTAAGGCTCTGGTTCTGCAACTAAAGTTACACACGTGCCTACATGTTTGCAAAATTGGGACATGAGGGAGAAACACAGTGAAGATGGTACACCCCGGGGAAATGCAAAGGGGAAGAGGGTGTTTTGTGGGCCTCATCAGTGATTCCAAATGGTGGACATCTCTCCACTTTCCTAATCACTCTTACCTGGAAGAATTAATCTTCAATTATACGGGCCCACTGTCAGGGTTGCCAATTCTTGTGATTTTAACATAAGTGTTACAATATTTCATGTTCTTCTTAAAGCCCCAGCTCCTGGCATCAAATGACTGTATGAGAATGTGATTATGTGCTTGCCTTTTTTTTTAAAGTGAGTTTGTAGTTCTTATGATTGTGGAGAAAAGCTTGAAAATGTTAATCCAAAAGGCTCAATAACCAGAAGGCAAATAACAAGAATACCAAGTCTATAATTTTTTCAAATCTCATGATTTGAAAGCTAATCTTATGATTTTGGAGGGACTGAATCATGGTTTTTGAACACTTGAGGTTGGTAATGCTGCATCCTTCTTCTCCCTCACTAGACTTTGGAAAAACTTTTTGTTAGGGAGGTCTGCTGTTTGCTACTGACGTCATCTTTTCTGGAATAAATGCATTTTTTTTCCCTTGATACAAAGTAGCATGAGGACTAAAAGTTTGTACTTTAACTTATTTACATTTTCATTACATTCCCTTGTGAAGTGGTACAGGAGCAACTTCTCCCTTCAATTGTAATGTGTTAAACAGATGATCTTTCAGCCTGTTATCTTCACCCGCTTCCTCCTCATATCTATCTTTATTTAAAAGATATTTGCAGCTTTCTGGAATTTGCTTTTTGTCATGATTGATTATATTTTCTCAATTTTTGTCCTTTAATATATTGAGGGGAGGGGGAGAGAAGGAGAAAGAAGGGATTGTGTGTGGTTTTTTTAAGCATGCAAGAGGTTTGCAAACTCATCTAAAAGCAAAATTTTACTGTGTGGATAAATATGTTAATTACTGTAGTCTCCAGCACTGCAGGATTTACTATTTATGGAAAATGAGTGGTAGTTTGTGCATTAACCATGATGTCCCAACAGCTTCAGACAGATTCTAGCTAGACTTTTTGTTTAATCACACAGTGATTTAAATTTAAAATAACCCATTAGCAGCTCCTGTTGGCCATGGGGTAGCTGATGAGCACTGTTTATGTAAAATACCCAAAGGCAGTACAAAACACATAAGTAACTGCTGGTAAGAGGCAATTTTGATGAGATTATTGCTATTCTAAGCCACGATTAGTCATTTAAAATAATCCAGTGGCATTTACTAAGCTCTTCCAGTAAAATGTTCAGAAGAGGCTTGATTCAAAGCCACTGAAGTCAATGGGAGTTTTCTGTTTAACTTCTGTGGGCTTTGGATCAGGACCTATTAGCACATTTAACAGGAAATCTACTGTTCCTGGAAAGTAAGGTCTTTGGGAGAGGGAATCACATGCAGGAGCAGGAGACACAGGAGAATGTGGTGTCTTTCTCAGCATTGTTTGGTTGGAATTGGACTGAATTTAAAAAGATGATTTGCAAAATGTTTGCCAAGAACATGGACTGGGATTAGGGGAAAAGGGATATGTAGGAGGAGCATTTTGCCAGTGACCTACCCCTAGGGTGAGCAGACAGCAAATGTGAAAAATCGGGACAGGGGTTGGGGGGTAATAGGAGCCTATATAAGAAAAAGACCCAAAAATCGGGACTGTCCCTATAAAATTGGGACATCTGGTCACCCTACCTACCCCTGGAAGAGAGCTAAAACAATGTAGGTAGAAGCAGGGGCGGCTCTATGTGTTTTGCCGCCCCAAGCACGGCAGTCAGGCGGCTTTTGGCGGCGCGCCTGTGGGAGGTCCACCAGTCCCGCGGCTTCGGCGTACTCGCAGCCGAATTGTCGCCGAAGCCGCGGGACCAGTGGACCTCCCGCAGGCATGCCGCCGAAAGCCGCCGGTGCCTGGAGCAGCCCCTGGGTAGAAGGGGAGGAAATGGTTGAACAGCTTATTTAATGCAGCAAAAGAAAGGTCAGTGTAATGCCCTTGCCCTGGGGACAGCCCCTCTGAATTTCTGACCAGGGCTGGATCAACGAAGAGGAGAATGTTCCCAGTGAGGTGAACACGGTTCATGCTGGGACAAGACTTTGGGAGTGCTGCATGAATGCTTATTTCATTAAGTATGGCTGGTTTATAGCACTTAGTTCTGTGCCTCACACTCAGATCTCGGGGCCTTAGTGTGACGAGCTCACAAGTGACCGGAACAAAGCTGTCAGCATCGAAGATGCTGCGATCCAGAAGAGCTGCTAACCAATTGCTGGGACTGCCTCACTAGCAGCATTTTCTAACATATGTATTGAGACTTCACAACTTCCCTGCAGGCTGTCATAAGGGAAAGGGGAGTGAGCTTTGTTTCCCTCCCAAAGAGAAAGGCCTCTACAGGGAATTTCATCAAGGGCTTTTCGCTGGTGAGGAATGAGGTTGAGGATTTGGCAGCTGGCAAGTGGGGAAGGGAGGGCTGCTATGAATTTGGTGAATACAAAATTAAGAGTTTTCTCCAAGGTGGTGTTTGGACAGTCACTCCCCTGCTGGGTTATGAGTTGCTCTTTTTGACTAAGGTCTACAAACACTGTAATAAGCTCCTCCTGGTTTTCAAAGGTGAATGACTAATTCACCATATTTCTACTAGGTACAAGCTTAAAATTTCCAGCTCATGTTGGGCAATGGTTCGGGCCATTCAACTGCCCTAGTTAAAGGAAAAAAATAAACCTCTCTCAATTTAAAATCACCCACCCTGCAGAGGTGTTTATTTCATTGCCTGCTGTTGTACTTGGCTAATGAGATAAGGGAGGATTTAGACACACAAACAGTATTGCTAATGCCTAATTTTACTGTGATAAAAATGGAAAATTATCTTACATTTACTTAGTTAATTAGCTATAGCAGCTTCGATTCTGAAAGATACTGAAGTGCTTGACAGACAACTTACTTCCTCCTGCGTGGAAATGCAGCCACCCTCTGGTGTGGAATAAGACAGCAGTATAACAAAATATGGTAACCTCACGTGATAGTTTAGAACAGGGGTCGGCAACCTTTGAGAAGTGGTGTGCCAAGTCTTCATTAATTTAAGGTTTCGCGTGCCAGTAATACATTTTACATTTACAGGGGCCGGTGGACAAAACCACAGACCGGCAGCAGATGAAACCCCAGACAGGCAGCGGGGTGAGCCGCTAGGCCCGCTGCCAGTCTGGGGTTCCGGCCGCCAGCCCCTGCCAGCCGGGGTCCCGGCCGCCAGCCCCACTCAGCCTGCTGCCAGCCCGGGGTTCCATTCATCCAGGCAGGCAGTGGGCTGGGCGGGCCAGCAGCCGGGACCCCAGCTGGCAGCAGAGTGCCATTAAAAATCAGCTCGCATGCCACCTTTGCCACGCGTGCCGCAGGTTGCCGACACCTAGTTTAGAATAAGATGTACAGTTGAAACTGCATGGGGTATTTAGGATATAATTAAACAAACTGGAACATGACTAGGACACAATAGTTAATGCTCTTACAAAAAGATCTTTATTATTATAAACCAGGGATTGGCAACTTGGCCCGCGGCCCGCCAGTTTGTTTACCTGCCATGTCCGCAGGTTTGGCCGATCGCGGCTCCCACTGGGCGCGGTTCCCAGGCCAATGGGGGCTGCGGGAAGTGGTGCGGGCCGAGGGATGTGCTGGCCGCCGCTTCCCACAGCCCCCATTGGCCTGGAGCGGCGAACTGCGCCCAGTGGGAGCCGCAATCGGCCGAACCTGCAGATGCGGCAGGTAAACAAACTGGCCCGGCCCGCCAGGGTGCTTACCCTGACGTGCCGTGTACCAAAGGTTGCAGATCCCTATTATAAACGTACATAGCCCCACTGATGGACTTATGTACACAGAGAGATAATCCCTGCACCGAGGATTTTACAGTCTTCGTTGGAAGGATGTTGTACAAATATTTAAAGGGTGCAGCACAAAGAATTGGAGCAGACAGTCATAGGAAATCTTTACTGACTGTGAATGGACAGCACCTTGATTTTACATCTTATTTAGAAGAAACTATACAGAGGAGGATAGTTTACTAGCTTACCAGCCTTCTCAGCTTCCATAGAACAGCAACAAAAGGAATAACTACTAAATTCTTTTCTTATACTTTAAACATAAATGAACTTAATTAATGTCTATGAATTACAAGATATTTTATCAATCTCTGATGACATCCATTGATCTGGCTACGATGCACCCTACCACTGCTGGTGTTTTTCCTACATGTTAATGCTGACTGTTGATTTTTGTAAGGGACAGACTGTCTTTAGATTCTGGCCAAGTATACATTTCTTCTTTTAGGAACAGAAACACATTTTCATTTTTCTCATGAACTTCTGCAGAGAACAAACAATTGTGGTAATCTGCCAAAAGAACAAGCTGTGAAATGATTTCCCTTATATGATGTACCTGTTCTGTCAAAGCAACTGGAATTCTTCTGAAATTATGCCCATCTTTTCAACACAGATGAATTAAGAAAACTAAGGCTCAATCCTTTAAGGAGCTAGATACTGGCCATGATCCAGGAAATCATCTCTATTCAGGAAAAGCATTTAATCATATGTTTTAACTTTATTGACTTCTGTGGGAGATAAGCACATGCTTAAGTACTTTCCTGAATAGAGCCCTATTGGGACTGTTCGCTGCTTAAAGTTAATCACATGCTGAAATGTTCTGCAGGATTGGGCACAGAATGTCCAGCACTTTGTAGAATGAAGACACCAAATATGCTGATCTAGTTTGGCAATTTATTTTATATTTTAATAGCTCTGTATGTGAATACACTTTGTACTTGAAGACAATTAATGTATCTCTTAAGAATGATCTTAATACAATGGATGAGAGGAATAGATCAGAATTAACTAAGAAAAATGTTGGTATATACACCACAGCACAGAAATAACTTATCTCTTGGATAAGTTGCTATATTAATAAATGTAAAGACAGGCTTGAAAACTGGAGAAGCATATTATAGAAACAAGTTTGAAAGTAATAAATATTTCAGAGGTTTAAATGCTAAAAGGAGTCTAATCAATAATGGGAAAGGTACCAAAACAATTCTGTAACACTGTATTGATTTTTAAGTCTTCTGTGAAAGGGAACTGCATGTCTTTACTAGGCTAAATGGGAAAGCCCTGAAACAGATAAAGGCTTTATGTTCTTATTAGAAAATACAGCCCCAAATATTCATTATTAAAGGTCAAACTCACCTACTATATTTATTCTTAGGAAACCACAGTGCCACTCGGTATATAAGGAAGAGCTCTTTCAATTGCTAAGCAACAAGTCTCTAATTTCTCTGTTTCAGTCTAACCATTAGAAAGGTTACATCTGCAGTGTGTTTCATGGTTTCTGAAAAATAAAGGCCCTCTCTGACTCCCAATATACAGACAGATCCAGTTCAATAAATTCAATTTTTAAACTTTTATTCAGCTAATTACTAACCCACTCCCATTCATGTCTTCTAATATAAAACTATAGAAGGGATATGAACGTGCCTGGTTACAAGCCTTAACGACTAAAACTGAGCCACCATTATCACTTCCATGCAGGATTCTGGTATAAATGTATTGCAGATCCAGCAAAGAACACCCAAGGATGCTGTCCAAATCCAGGTTTTTCTATTCTTTATTGAATAGATTATTGAATTCCTTAAAAATCTTCTGCAGTTTGTGACTTTTTTTTTCTGAAAATTTTTCAAAATGTGTATATTAATTCCGGACTGAATAATTTACCCAAACACGATAGCCTGAGGAACCCAGGTAAAATATACCCAGAGTCGCCAGAGTAGTAAATTGCCCCTATGTCAAAGAGATTGATGGATGAGTTAAGGATGATGTCGTCACTGGAAGTCCTGCTTCACCTTGATGTCATAGGAAGTTATATTGTCACAGGACATGACAATATGACTTAAATTATCCTTCCAGAGTCTGGCCTAACCCTCGTCTCACACCCGGTCCTCAACCAGAAGTCCCATCTTACCTAAAGAGGAAAAAGAATAGAATTTAAGGTTTGGTCCAGAACCCCTATGGCCCCACCCCTTGAAGTGGTAAAGAAATACAGCTAAATGTACAAAAAAAGCTAAAATGTAAAGCAAGAGACTATGTGCAAAGAGACTATAAAGGAAAAGGCGTATCCTTGTAAATAACTAAAATGCTCCAGAATGTTTTCATTGGAGAGGGTCGTGACCCAACCCTCTGTGAGATCCCCAAGGCCCTCTTCACTTTGGGAAGGAAACCAACAGCATTAGGTGTACAGCCCAGAACCAAGTGATGGTAAGTGGCACCACTCCTAGAAATGATAAAGAAACAGCTAAAAGACTAAAAAGGCTAAAATGTAAAGGGGCAGGGGAGTTAAAAATATGTGCAGAGAGATTGGCTAAAGGAAAAAAAATGGATATTTGTAAAAAAAAAAAAGTCTGTTAGAATCTAAGTACACCTCTACCCCGATATAATGCGACCCGATATAACACGAATTTGGATATAACATGGTAAAGCAGCGCTCCGGGGAGGCGGGACTGCGCACTCCAGCGGATCAAAGTAAGTTCTATATAACGCAGTTTCTCCTATAATGCGGTAAGATTTTTTGGCTCCCAAGGACAGCGTTATATCGGGGTAGAGGTGTATTAACCAAAAACATCCCAGTGAGAGAGGGCCCTAGTCCAGACCCCTATGACCTCTCCAAGGCCCTCCTTACCTACAGAGGAAACCAAAAAGATTTGACATTGGCCTAGAACCCCTAAACCAATGACTAATAAGTACTACCACCCCTAGAAATGAAAACAAACCGCAACTAAAAGTATGAGAAAAGCGAAAATATAAAAAGAGAAGTGTTTGAAAAGACTGGCAAAGAGACCTGTTAAGGAAAAAGGGATGTTTGTAAATCCAAATGTTTACTGCAAACACAGTAACAAGTTTTGCCGCATGCATAATTGGAAAGAAAATTATAAAAAAACAACAAGATATAAATAACTATACCTGATAATAACTTGTGATATGAATTATGTAAATAATATATTTGTTGTTAGAAAGCAAATGTCAGGCTTTAAATAAAAAGTTAAAATAGGATTGTCAATACCTCTTATAAGCATTAAAAGAGAATGAGCAAATACAAAAGGCGAGGGGATATAGAAGAGCTGCAGCCCAGAAGGTATGCAGATTGGTTTTTGCAAAAAATCGGTTAATGATGTTTAAAACCCAGTTCACCCCATTTGCCCATCTTTGCTCAATTGTTAATCTAATACAGGCAGTAAGTCACTCAATTTCTCTTAATTATTTTATTTGGCTCTGTAGGGTGCTTATGTGTTTGTAACCAAAATGATAAAATAGATGTAGTTGGTATATTCACAAAGATCCTAAAAGATTTTATTTAACTTCAGACTCATCAGAATCTGTTCTTATCATCGTGGCCTCAGGAACTTGGGGGCTCTGTCCCCTGACTTAAGTACTGCAACAGTTTTCTTCTTATGCATGACTTTAAAGTAAGAGAGAAAATGCTTATACTGTCTATGTGTGTTGTCAAATATATATCATATGAATTATATATTCATAATACCCCCCTGTAATAATGACTGGAGAAAACACTTGTGATGTATGTGTCATGCTGTTTGGAGTGGTTCACGACGGTGAGTGTGAACCTCAGGACAGGCTGTCAAGAAGCAGGGCAGAGACCCCAAAATGGTTGTATGTTCTATAATTAGATTTCACCAACCCGGTATCAAATGTGACCTCCTAGAACACTATGAAAGTCTTACCATGGAGTCACAGACAGTCCCCTTGAGCATTCCAGTCTATCTTGCCACCCAAGCAAGCTGGACTTAGTGATAGTTGGTTGCTGTACACATAAAAATCACAAAATATTCAGGTTGCTCACAGTCCCAAGAGACCAGTCACTTACCACAGGTCAATCGGTACCGTAGATCTCACACCAAAGCCAATGCTTGTAGCCAATCTTATAGCAAACTAACTAAGAATGTATTAACTAGGAAAAAGAAACGAGAGAGTTATTTACAGGTTAAAGCAGGCAAACGTATATACAAAATGAGTTACGGTCTATGGTTCCACAAGGTGACAGAGTTGTAGTTACCTGTCAGCACTCTGAATGTCTTTTAGGGCTAACCCAGGTTGACCCTGGGGATCTCTTGTGACAGTGTACCCCATAAGGCTTTATGGGGAGGGGGTGCTTATAAATGTATGTATGACATAACTGGAATATGTTTGGTGCTGCCTGTGCCAGGTAACATATCTCCATAAAGGTTATGGTCTACTCTATCTATTCATCCTATTTGTACATATATATATCATTTTCTACTTGAGGTTAAGAATATGGGCTGTATGCTTGCTTGGTTTCTAAGTAAGCTTTGGGAGGCATTTGGTCAGCTTCTTTAGGAAGGAATTCGCCAGGTTAAGTACCTGATCAGGAAACACTTGGGGAACAATGCATCTTGGAATGCTCCAATCCACATAAGAAGTCTTCCTGGAGACATGCAAGATTCCATGTGGGCAATGACTTCAGCATGTAAAGACTGAGTCATGCAGGGACACGTGACTTGCCCAGGTGACTCCAGAACTCCATCTTGGAGCTGGACTTTGCATAGGAGGGAGGAGGGTGGTCTCCTCCCACAAGAGAGAGTCTATTTAACCCTGGGGGAGACCCCTCCATTTTGTCTTCAGCTGGCTAAAGAAAGAGCCTCTCCACCCCCGCAGGATGCTTGAAGGAAACTGAAACGAAAGACAGTAACTACAGTGGTTGTGAGAGATTGCTGGACCCAGGCTAACGGGAGATTAGCCTGTAAAAGGGAGCATGCTGGAACTGGTGAGGAACTTATCTGTATTTAGTTTGATTAGGCATAGATTTGCGCATTTTATTTTATTTTGCTTGTGACTTACTTTGTTCTGTCTGTTACTACTTTGAACCACTTAAATCCTACTGTCTGTATTTAATAAAATCACTTTTTATTTAGTAATTTACTCAGAGTATGTATTAATACCTGGGGGAGCAAACAACTGTGCATATCTCTCTATCTGTGTTATAGAGGGCGAACAACTTATGAGTTTGCCCTGCATAAGCTTTATGCAGGGTAAAACGGATTTATCTGGGTTTAGACCCCATTGGGAGTTGGGCACCTGAGTGCTAAAGACAAGCACACTCCTGTGAGCTGTTTTTGGGTAAACTTGCAGTTTTGGGACAAGTGATTCAGACCCTTGGTCTGTGTTGGAGTCAGACAGGAGTGTCTAACTCGGCAAGACAGGGTGCTGGAGTCCTGAGCTGGCAGGGAAAACAGAAGCAGGGGTAGTCTTGGCACATCGGGTGGCAGCTCCCAAGGGGGTTTCTGTGATCCAACCCGTCACAGTATTAACTAGGAAAAAGAAACGAGAGAGTTATTTACAGGTTAAAGCAGGCAAACGTATATACAAAATGAGTTACGGTCTATGGTTCCACAAGGTGACAGAGTTGTAGTTACCTGTCAGCACTCTGAATGTCTTTTAGGGCTAACCCAGGTTGACCCTGGGGATCTCTGCTTCTGTTTCATAGATCCAGTCCTGTGAGAGTCTAAACAGCAAAGAGATCAAAAAATGTTCTTGTCCTCTATCTTTATTTCCTTCTTCCAGAATTCAAGCTGATGGGACAAGCCCTTTTGCATGTAGCCCTTTGATGGCTGTGCAGGGACAATTAGCAAAGTCTTCGTATTGTGATGTCCCACAATGGCCCATTTAGTTTTGATAGCCTTCCTGATGGGCAAGAGGTAATGCCTTTCATAGGGATTTAGCATTTTGCACTAGGTAAAGTTGATTCTTGTTTGGTGAGCTACATAGTTCAGAACAAACATTTTACGGCTATATAGCAAACACTTAAGTATTACCTTATAGCATGGGATACAGACATAAGTAGGATTAATACATGAAGCAGCTTTCAAGCATTTCATCAAGTCTAAACACATGGTTATAAGTCCAATATCCATCTTAACCATACTAACACACGGATGAGCGGGACTGGTTTCCAGCAATGAATTTGTCAGTGCTTGGCCGGGACTGAAAGTCTTGTCAAGAGCTGGCACTGGTTTACCAGCATCACAATGTCTACAACTTAAATTATTAAAATTAAAACCATGCAAGCAGAATAATTTTGTAAAAATATGGATAGAGAAAATATAACTAAGTATATACGAGCTCTCACCCTGTTCTCAAGGCAGGGGATTTTGACACAATTTTACCATAGTGGTATCTAACTCATTTTTAAACCCATAAACACACTCGCAGGTAACCACCCAGACATACATTGAAATTTGTTTTTAATTTATTTTAGCAAAACATACAACACAAACACACACCCCCAGAACCGGTCCTTTTTTTTTTTTTTTTTTTAAATGGTTTGGGCTAGTTTAAACAACTGGCACCTGCAATTCTTTTTCCTTTGTTTGCAGCCACAACTGATAATTTATTTTTTGTATTTTTAATGTGTGTTTGTGTGTAACTTGTTTATAAAATAATACACAGATTGATTTAAAAAAATAAATGGATGGTTATCTATACAAAAATATGCAAATTGACTAGATCGTAGCATATCTTGTACTGTGCTGATTTCAGTGTCAGTTTCTCTTCTCTCTCCTTCCACCTCCTTATATTGCTCACTCTTTCTTTCCCTATATTGTGTTCTCCATCTTTTCCATTATATCTTGAATTGTTATCATCAACAGGTGTTTACCTGAATGCTCAATATTTAGAAAGACACGAAGAAGCAAAAAACCCAATAATTAAGCTTTCCCTATGGTATTGCTTTACAACAGCTTTTAGTCAATTCTCTTCAGTATTTTACTTCAATAGGCAGTAGCATTGTTAAACTGTTTGTGATAAATAGCTCCAGATGCTTTTATTTAAAAGAACATTTTAGTTAATGCTCTGTTGGGAGCAATAAAAGGAAGTAGACTTTACTTATTTGTCCAGTCAGTTCTGCTTCCAGATGGCCTCATCAACATCTGTTGAAATTGGGACATTTCTTCTGAGTAAAGATTAAATAGCTTTGTTGAATAAATGGTCAGTCTCTGAACAGTTTTCGGTATAAGCCTCCAGCATTTCTGGTAAATCTCATATGAAATGTGACACAACGATAGAGATTATTCAGAACGTGCTAAGAAAGCTCTATGTTGTACTAAGCTAAAACCATAAGAGTGTATGAATGTACCTTACTAGGTATTACAAAACCCTCCCACTCAAGTTGAAGTAAGGCAATTGCTATGCGGGAGTTGTGAATTAATTCCTTTTTATCTTGGGAGGTATGAGACTTGACCAAAAGCAAGTCCCTCATAGGTAGTTTCCCACCACTTTGTTCCCCTTTTACTATTAAAAGTACTTTTAAAATATCAGATAACTGGATAACATATCACAAAGACAGTTATGGAAAAGTATATGGGAAAATACAGGTGCAGATTTACAGTGAAACACAGGCTGCTCTGGCACGGGGTCCCCCCCAACGATAGGGCCCTAGGGCCGGGCAGTTGCAGGGGCAGAAGCTTTAAATAAAATTAATATATGGAGATATACCTATCTCATAACTGGAAGGGACCCTGAAAGGTCATCGAGTCCAGCCCCCTGCCTTCACTAGCAGGACCAAGTACTGATTTTTGCCCCAGATCCCTAAGTGGCCCCCTCAAAGATTGAACTCACAACCCTGGGTTTAGCAGGCCAATGCTCAAACCACTGAGCTATCCCTCCCTTGGTCCTGCTGGCTCCTGGGGCTCCTGCTGCAGGCTCCGCCCCCACCGGCAGCCAAGCTCCCCCCTGCCCTGCCTCTTCCCTGCCTCCTTCCCAGAGCATGCCATGTTACCACCCCTCTCCCTCCCTCCCTCCCAGCGCTTACCCCACCGCTGAACAGCTGTTTGCTAGTGCTCAGGTTGCTCCAGGAGAGAGGGGGAGGGGAGGGGCGAGGTCACAGTACACACTGGGGAGGAGGCGGAGAAGAGGCAGGGGCGGGGCCTTGGAGAAAGGGGTGGAATCGGGGGAGGGCGGAGAAGAGGCGGGGCCTGCACACTCCCCCAACACATACCCCCCCCCCAGCCCCTGCCGTGAGCTGCTCATGGCAGGGGGTTGGGAGCACCCCCACGACCTCAGCCCTGACTCCTGCACTTCCCTCACACACACCCAGTCCCCTGGCCTCCCTGACTCCTGCACCCCCCACCCCATGCCCTTACTTCTTCACCCCCCCACATCCCCACCCCCACCCTGAGCACCAAACAGGAGCTGCTGCACCCCCTCCATTCCCACCTGCACCCCTTGCACCAAATGGGAACTGCCCCAGGTAAGCGCTCCACACCCCAACCCCTGACCCAACCCTGAGCCCCCTCCCTCACCCTAGCTCCTGGCCAGACCCTGCACCCCCAGCCCTGACTCTGCACCCCCCTACACACCCCTAGCCATGACTCCCGCACCCCCTCACACACACCAGCCACCTGCCCTCCCTGACTCCTGCACCCCTCACATGCCCCCAGCCCCCTGCCCTCCCTGACTCCTGCAACCCCCCACACCCCCTGCCTACCCTGACTCCTGCATACACACACACACACACACATCCCCACCTGCACCCCTCGCACCAAACGGGAGCTGCCCCAGGTAAGCGCTCCATACCCCTGCCCTAGCCCTGAGCCCCCTCCTGCAGCCTAACTCCTGGACAGACCCTGCACCCCAACCCCCAGCCTGCTCCTGCACCCTAACTTCCTCCCAGACCCTGCACTCCCCAACCCCGAGCCCCCTTCCGCACCCTAAGTCCTGGCCAGACCCTGCACCCCAACATTTTTTTAATAAAGTGCTCTTATCCAAAGCGCTTTACAGTAGTTAGCTAACTGTACAAACAATATTTGGAAAGATCATTAAGTGGTCCGCCGAGACCCTCAGCGATTTTCAAGTGGTCTGTGGAAAAACAAGTTAGACTACAAAAAACAATCAAGGTACCGCACTTTAGTTTCATTTACTTCCTATTACTTATAGAAGGAGGATGAAGAAAAAAAAGAATGAAAAACAGGGGCGGGAGGGGAGAGAAGAGAGAATGTTCTTTTTTTTGGCTGGGTCCCAAGGAGGGGCCCCAAAAGTGAAGCTGAGCACAGGGCCCCACTAACTCTAAATCCACCACTGGGAAAATATTAGTTTTATTTTATTGGTTTGTTTTTATAAAGGTCACAGAATGGTAGTATAGCTACATCATTTTCAGTCATTCAGCAAACACAAGAAGTTAGCTTGAAATAAACACACAGCCATACATGCCATCATAGACAAATAATATAAGAGATAAATATAATGGCAATCATTAAGTGTGTTTCTGAACACAGTAAACGTTGACCAGTATTTTCAAAAGTGACCAGTGATGTTCAGAAAGTAAAATCATAATACTTTCTGAAAATCAGACCCTGTCAAGGGACCTCAGAAGTTGGGTACCCAAAAATTGACAACCAAAGACACCTGTCATTCTTGAAAATCTTGGCCATATTGCCAACAAATTAACTTTAATAAGGAGAAAACTTCTGCAAAGATAGCTACTTAGCTCAATAGTATTTACAGCGTCCAAAATGAAAATGATCTACATATCCAAAAATGTGTTGTATGAATCTCTGATTTAGGCTAGTCATTATTTCTAGGCTCTGCACTATCTGTCAGGAGAGAAATAGGACCACTACAAACCACAGTTTTCTCTATCCTTAGAATTTTTCCTATATTAGCAATAGGGTAGAATATCCTGAAGTGTTGGGGAGCCAACCTCAATGTAAACCATCATTAAACATTCAGATGAAAACAGGTACCAAAAAATTATTACTTTTTAAAAAAACACAATAGAAAAACCACCTGATCTAGGAGTTTCATTATAAGAACATAAATGAATTACACTTGGAAGTTCCTCTCTAGGTATAGGATTATCTAATTGTCTTGGTACTTGAGCGCCTTGTCTAAGAATTCTTTAATGTTTTTTAACTAACTGCTTATAGGAATAAAGAGTTTTACAGTACATTTCAAATTCAGCTACAATATCTTTTAGTCTTCCTGTTCTTTAATTTCTCTTATTGAATCAGGTTTTGGGTTATTATTTATCCACTTTTTGTTTTGAAAAGCATGTCATTTGCCGTTCCCTTTTTTTCCCCAATCAGAGAACTGTTTACTACATTGCATGAGCTTATCATTTTCTCCCACAGAGAGAAGAATTTAATTGTACAATTAATATCTTATGAATCTTTGAGGATCCACTCTTTATCTACTTTAAAAAAATAATAGAGATTCCTTACTGGAAGACCTAATTGGGTAATTATTTTCTGATTTGAAGAAGGGGAGAATAAAGGCACTTTAACTACTGCTTTGACAGCATCCCATTTTGTGCTATATAAAGTGTTGTTATGCTTATTAAATAAAATAATATCCAACTTTCCTTGGCATAAAGTTTTGCTATTAAGATGGGGTTACTGTTGTTATTGCTAGGAACCGTTTACACAGCCCCTTTACCAAAGAGTTTACAATCTGAATACACAAGACACAAAAAATGGAGAGGAAGGAGATGCAGGAAGTCTGTAGAAGATCTGGGAATGAAAACCAGATCTCCTGAGACCTAGCTCAAAGGCTTAACCACTGGTTATAAAATCAGAGTAGGGTGACCATATTTCCCAAAGGGAAAATGGGATACCGCGTGGGGCTAGCGTGAGGGCTTCTCCCCCCAGCATGGAGCTGGCCCAAGCCACTCGCCCAAGGCCTGACATCCCCCCGCCCCCCCAAGGCTGGAGCCAGCATTGCTGCTCACTCAAGCCTTGTCTAACCTCACTTGAGCCCTGCCTCTCGCTCCCCCCCTCCCCCTCCGCAGGGCTGGCATGGCCGCTAGCTCGCCCTCCTCTGCACTCTACTTTGACTTGATCAGTTGGCAAGAACGGGACAAATCCACTTTTGCCAGTAAAGTCGGCACGGCCAGGACGGCTTAAAAAAAGGGACTGTCCCGGCCAAAACGGGATGTATGGTCACCCTAAATCAGAGTCACATAAACCTGGGGCTGAAGGTTGGTTGTTTTTTTGCTTTGCACTGCTTACTGAAGATGTTTTAGCACAATGTGAATGTGCTGGCACTAAGAAGCTGCACTAATGCTGGAGTTACTTTATCCCACAGATTATTGCCATACTAAAATTTAGGTTTTTTGCAAAACAAACAAACAAACAAACAAAAAAAACTGTGTTCCAGTCTAATATGTCTTCGTTCTCCATTATATAACACTCGTTAATTGCTTTAATTTACAGTAGGATTCCCAAATGCACATTCAAGCCAGGCTGAACAGATATTGCATGCACATAAAATACGCTCTTAAAGTTTATGAAGAAGTAATTGCCATAGACTCAGATCAGTAACAGTTAATTCTCAATAAATGTTGTAATAATCATATGGTATGTTAATTTGCACTAACTTATCAAATTGAAATAGTTACATTTAATCTGACAGCTAATAGGTGTTCAGATACCACCAGTTTATGGAGAAGATAGAAAATAAAGAACAAGCTGAACAGCAATTGAACTACCCCGTTAACGAGTGCAGTGGCTGCACAGTTTTGCTTCCTTCAATGGATTCTCTTATTTCAGGGGTTCTCAAACTGGGGGTTGGGACCTCTCAGGGGGTCGCGAGGTTATTACATGGGGGTTGTGAGCTGTCAGCCTCCACCCCAAGCCCCGCTTTGCATCCAGCATTTATAATGGTGTTAAATATATAAAAAAGTGTTTTAATCTATAAGGGGGGTTCACACTCAGATGCTTGCTATTTGAAAGGGGTCACCAGTACAAAAGTTTGAGAACTAGTGTCTTACTATCAAGGGCCCAATCTTACTAAGTGCTAATGCCCCTCAACACCCATAGAAATTATTGAAGTTGAGGGGTCTCAGCACCTTCCAGGCTTGGACTCAGAGATAAAAAGGAATAGAAAACAGTTTTCTTTGAGACATATAATAAAACAGTTGTACTTGTACTCTATGTGAATCACAAAGGCTTAATTTAAATTCTATTGTTGCTAGGTGATAGGTTTCCAAGGTCCTGATTCAGGAAGGCATGTGAGCAAGAGGTTATCTTTAAACATCCAACTAGTCCCATTGAAGTAAAAGGGAATACACACACACGCTAAGTATCTTGTTGAACTGGGGCCCAAATATCAGCACTTAATGAGCTTGTGCAGTGGCTGTGCTCTCCTTGCTCTGTGGGCAGCACCATGCCTGCCTATCACGTGGTTTTTCTAGAGCCTCCTCATTCTTGGATTGCAAGACTGTGGTATAGCCCACAATATCTCAGGAGCAGAATGGTGTTTTGTTTGTTTTTTAGTACAGAACTTATTAAAACCGAATGTTAAAAGTTCAAATATTTGTATGCAAAGTATTTTACTGAAGGATTTTGATGATTGCTTTCTTTATAAATCCATTAGACGGCACTATTTCATAAATATATCAGATCTACTTACATCAGAAGTTTTCAGCTTGTTCATCCTCAGTAGCAATTTTCCAGAAGTCGTTCTGGCTATGTTAATAATGTCTGTGGTCTGTGATTATTTCCCTCTGGAGAATCGTGTATCAGGGGGTCATATCACAAAGAGTGTGTCTGTTACAAGCTGTAGTTATTTAGGGCCAGATTCTGACACCCTTGCTACTGATGAATAGTACCTTACTCTGAGTATTCTCATTGAAATCAATGGGACTATACTGATGAAGTAAGCTGTTCTCAGGGTGAGCACTGCTATCAGAATCTGGTCCTTAATATTTATGATGAACCACCTGGATTTGGTTCTCAAGCCTGCCACATACATCCTTGTCAAGCCACTTAATCTTTCCATGCCTCAGTTTCCCCTCTGTAAAATAATAATCCTTCCCTCCCTCTCAAGAATGTTGTGTGGATATATTTGTTAATGTTGTGAGATGCTCAGATACTATAGTGATGAAGGCCATAAAAATACCTATAACGATAACACATTATCTGTGAGGGAAGTAAATATTTTCATATCCTGGCTCATGGCTGCTGAAAAGAGTTGTGTGATAAGACTGTGAGAACCTGATTCTGAGAGAGAATGATCACCCTCATCCCCATTCTCAGCATCTCCAAGAAGCTCAACACTTTACAGAATGCAGCCCTACATCTGTGTTGATTTCAAAGGAAAATATTTTTATTCTTTTAGATGAATCTCAAGATTTGTCATCCCTCAAAGTAAACACCAATTTATGCTTCACTTTGGATTGGTAAATCTTGATTTTCACCTCAAGACAAGTCAAGGGCTAAATTCACCAATGGCAACTGAGTTGTCTCCTCTCATACAATAGTGGGGGATTTCCCATATCTACAGACTACATCCATTTAACACATAAGTGAACTGGAGCACAGAAAGTCTTATGAGACTTGTTGAAGGTCAAATAAGAGGTCAGTGGGAAGAGCAGGAACCAAATCTAAGAATTCTGACTCCCTGTCTCTTTCGCTAGCTGCTACATCCATTGCCTTTCCCCACATTTGTATTATACTTGTATATTGAAAATAAGACATGGCTGAGATGCACCATGGCACATTCCAGGACTTTAACACAGTCATATTTGTTTTTGTCAGGATTCTGACCAGAAAGCTTTTGCTGATTGGCTACCTTGATATCGCAAGTTCATAATAAACCTCGTGGAATTAAACAAGTATGAATAGCATAATGCCCAACACAGCATCGGATGGGACCTCAAGGAATGCTGAAGGAGCTCAGCTTCAGGATGACAACCTGATGGCTTCTCCAGACTGGAACAGAGATGCCCAGGAAGATGATACTGCTCTGAAAGAAAAAGAGCAATCTGGCATGACTGCTGGAGCCAGGGAGCCAAGACTGAGGGAGCCACTGGGGCAGATAACTAGCTGGAGTTCGCAGACTTTGCTCAGTAAGGAGGATGAGGATGAATCCTTAAAATATTCCAAATATAGACTAGGAGGGTCAGTTGACAGTGTAGTGTCTCTTGCTTCTTCTGAGCCTTTCGACCCACTTGAAAGGAAGACATTGAGATCTAAGCAATCACAGAGTGCTTTGGCACATTCCTCAAGCATAGCTCAAGAAGGCACATATGGAAGACATAAACCAACAGCAGATACTACTCAAGACATTGTGGATGATATAATAGGTGATGAAGTTGCTTTCAAAATACCTGTTCAGGCGATCAGTAATAATAATAGTCCAGGTGCTACTCACAGCATGGCTTCCAGAGACATTTACCCCCAGATACACACTGGACCAGCAAGTCATGGTGAAGCTGCCTACTTAGAACATTCTCCAGATACTGCACTTTGTTTGCTTGCACCCTGCCCAAGGTCAGAGGGGCTTCCAGAAGCTGGGATGCCAGATGGACAAGCAGTCATCTTGGCTAATCCGCAGAATTTGCTTGATTCACATGAAACGCTGATGTTGTCAGAGACAGAAACAACAGCATCACAATGCTCCGCTAATGGACCCTTTGCGGGAATGAATCAGGAAAGTCCTGGCTTAATCCATGGGATTAAGATGATTGCAGCATTGTCGCAGAGCGCATATGGCAGTGGCACAACAACATCCGCAGACAGGGTTTCTAACACTCATAAGGTAAAAAGCATACGTACGTGAGAGTGCTAAGCAGCAGTGCATTTTCTATTGAATACAGGAACATATTAAACAAACTCAGGCTTTCATGGTCTGGGGGACTGGAAATGGAATAGAATGCTCCCCCCCACCCCCCCGTTAAAATTCACATCACGTTGCTAGTGGATGGAATTTCCAAAATCATCTCAAGGAGTTAAGTGAAGAGCTCCTACTGGGTTTCAGTGTAGGGAGTTGGGCCCCTAACTCCTTTGGTGACACTTGAAAATCCCACCCAATGATTGAATGTTTTATCACTTGGCTATTCGGTGGCCTCTGTGGTCCCCACTCTTTGTACACAGGGGAGCTCAAGAAGCCACTAACAACTGGCATTGGTTGGCTGTCACAGCTAAGAGCCAAGAATTGAACTAACCTCTTGTACCTAGTGGTACAGTGAAAGATGATTTCACCCAAACTGCCTGGAGCAAATAAATTCATGGGGACAGTTGCATACTGTGCTGTTCCCTCTCGTGGGAATAGACAAAGAACTTGAGACTCCAGCACTGCCATTTGTCAGCCCTAAATTCACATAAACATTTTAAACTAAGGAAACCATATATAAATCTTGTTGTCAGCTCTCCCTGCTGCCTCTGCCTAACTAGCTAAAACATTTTTTTTCTTATTTCTGTTTTTTTTTTTAATCCATACATGTATCCTCTTAAATTGAGAAAATCCACTCATTAAAAACAAAAGGGAAGGGAAAAAACAGCTTCTGTTCCTCTCCATTTCTAAAGGACACAGCAGGAGGGCTTGAAAGAAAGAATGAGCCTTTAGAGAGAGCCCTGCTGTCTCCCACACCAGAAGCGAAGGAGGCTGGAGGTAGGGAGTGTGCAGGAAAAGCCAAGGATAGATGTGGGAGCAACACTCGACACACTTAGAACGAGGGGGAACGGGGAGGGGGAAGCAGTTTTACAGTAGCCGCTCATCCGTATTGCTGGGGTCAGGTAAGGCTGCGGAATCTTCTTTGAAGTTAATAGCTGCTACACGGGGTAAAAAGTGCAGCTATTCTTAAGGGCTATGTGTGGACCGGGTTTATTGTGTGTGTGTGTTGATGGGCATAAGGAAGGAGAAGCTACTTTACAGAAGCAGTTCAGGGCTGCACTTGGGGTTAAGGAGCACTGCAGCATGTCTTCTTGTTCAGAGATCGAAGTAGGAATCAGGGCTTCTAATTTGCCAAGTCCTACTGCCTGCCTCATCATCCACTGTCTGTGCACAGCTGGGCTCAGGGAGAAAATTAAACCGACGCCGATCGTACCATACCAAAGCAATGTCAATCTATTTATTACTTGACTATTTTTAGCGATGCTCACGTTAGCAGGTGGTAACTGGTAGATTTTAAAACAATACTGTTGTCAAGGGGTACAATACCCTTGACAGCCAGCTTCATTATAGTTATTAGTACATGAACAAAGGAACAAAAAGAGTTACCTTCAGCTCCACTCTGCCATAAGAAAGATCATTTACTAAACAAAAAGAGGCAACATAGGAAAAGAAATGCAGGGCCTGGTTTTCTCGTTTACACTAAGATTCCTTTACATTAGTCTGGCAGTGGAAAGGAGTCTTCAGATGTGCTTTATTTACATTCAAGGCTACTTCAAGCCTAAGTGTAAGTGAGAATCAGGCCCCTAAATTTCAAGTTACTAATAAAGATTTATTGAAAGTAGGGCTGTCAAGTGATTAAAAAAATTAATCGCGATTAATTGCACTGTTAAACAACAATAGAATACATTTAAATATTTTGGATGTTTTATACATTTTCAAATATATTGATTTCAATTACAACACAATACAAAGTGTACAGGTCTCACTACATTTATTTTTATTACAAATATTTGCACTGTAAAAAAAAAAGTATTTTTCAATTCACCTAATACGAGTACTGTAGTGCAATCTCTATCATGAAAGTTGAATTTACAAATGTAGAATTATGTACAAAAAATAACTGCATTCAAAAATAAAACAATGTAAATCTTTAGAGCCTACATGTCCACTCAGTCCTATTTCTTGTTCAGCCAATTGCTCAGACAAACAAGTTTGTTTTACATTTGCAGGAGCTAATGCTGCCCGCTTATTGTTCACAGTGTCACCTGAAAGTGAGAACAGGTGTTCTCATGGCACTGTTGTTGCTGGCGTCGCAAGTTATTTACATGCCAGATATGAATCTTTAGTATATATCCCTTCATGCTTCAACCACCATTCCAGAGGACATACGTCCATGCTGATGACGGGTTCTGCTCGGTAACATTCCAAAGCAGTGCAGACCAACGCATGTTCATTTTCATCATGAGTCGGATACCAACAGCAGAAGGTTCGTTTTCTTTTTTGTTGTTTTGTGTTCTGTAGTTTCCACATCAGTATTGCTTTTTAAAAATTCTGAAAAAGCATGCTCCACATCTCATCCCTCTCAGATTTTGGACAGCACTTCAGATTCTTAAACCTTGGGTTGAGTGCTGTAACTATCTTTAGAAATCTCACATTGGTACCTTCTTTGCATTTTGTCAAATCTGCAACAAGTGTGTTCTTTAAATGAGCAACATGTGCTGAGTCATCATCCAAGACTACTGTAACATGAAATATATGCAGAATGAGGGTAAAACAGAGCAGGAGACATACAATTCTCCCCCAAGGAGTTCAGTCACAAATTTAATTAACACCCCCCCCTTTTCTTTTTTTTTTTTTTTAAACAAGCATCATCAGCATAGAAACTCGTCTTCTGGAAAGGTGGCTGAAGCATGAAGGGGCATATGAATGTTTAGCATATCTGGCACGTAAATACCTTTCTATTCTGGCTACAAAAGTCCCATGCGAATGCATGTTTTCACTTTGTTGTGACATTATAAGTAAGAAGCAGGCAGCAGTATCTCCCGTAAATATAAACAAGCTTGTCTTAGCGAGTGGCTGAACGAGAAGTAGGACTGAGTGGACTTGTAGGCTCTAAATTTTTGCATTGTTTTGTTTTTGAGTGCAGTTATGTAACAAAAAAATCTACATTTATAATTTGTACTTTCACAATAAAGAGATTGTACTACAGTACTTGCATAAGGTGAATTGAAAAATACTGTTATTTTTACAGTGCAAATATTTGTAATAAAAAATATAAAGTGAGCAGTGTACACTTTATATTGTGTTGTAATTGAAATCAATGTTTGAAAATGTAGAAAAAAATCCAAAAATATGTAATAAATTTCAATTGCTATTCTATTGTTTAACAATGTGATTAAAACTGTGATTAATCACAATTAATTTTTTTAATCACGATTAATTTTTTTAAATTAATCACGTGAGTTAACTGCGACTAATCGACAGCCCTAATTGAGAGTAATGGCAGTAATTGCCTGTGTACTATTAACTCAAAAGAAAACCAGTGAAGAACACACACAATCAAGAGACATATTGTATATTTATTAATAGAGTGAATCTGCCAGGCACCCAATGTTGCTGTTGCAGACGATAGTATAATTCCGAACCTTTCACAATAGGCTGGATTTGGTATCATCCCAAATAGCGTGAGCAGAAATTCTCCTTTCTCGTAGGCTGACAATCACCCTGTACAGTGCCCTTTTAAATAGCTGGATAGTACACAAGTTATGATTATAAATGTTGGAGCCAGCCAAAATTAAAAGTGGCTTTCTCAGTTTAATGAGTCCTGCCCCTTCTCTGTACATTGAAGTGATGTACTGAGCTGATCAGATTTTGCTACGAAGCGACTATTCAGACCCTTTGATCCCCTTGGTATTGACTGACATTTTGAATGGCAGGCCACTACTGCAGCTGCTCCAGCAGTCTTGCTGGCTGAAGCCTCATCTCTTGTGCTTTGTGTTGTTTAAAGCCTAACACAA
This sequence comes from Terrapene triunguis, assembly GCF_002925995.2. Lineage (NCBI taxonomy): Eukaryota > Metazoa > Chordata > Testudines > Emydidae > Terrapene > Terrapene triunguis. The sequence goes on from NW_020664373.1 coordinate 20,145,268, forward strand.
AGGGTGACATGGATGTAAATGGAAGGTAATGCCCTCACACAAGGAGCTTTGGGGATGCTGAATTTGGGATGCATGAGCACAGAGTGACTAACTAGGACAATGAAGGTAAAATGAAAGAAACAGCTGTTAAGTTTGGACAGGGATTTAAAACAAAAAACCTGAAATACAGCCTTTGTGCACAAAACAATAAAAGAAAGAGGCCGTCTTGATGGCAGCTTGTCTAAAATAAGCCGTGTGTGTGTAAAAACCAGATAAATCATTCCAGTTGCTATTTAGAGTCTGACATGGTATGATGTTTGTGTGATTATATGCTGATGCCTAGAAGATGTTTTGCAGCAAACAGTATTTAAACACCCTGAATACTGATTATCTGCCAGAAAAATACATTTATAATTTGATCTGCTTAACAGTCATTACCTTCAGGGACATTTTTGGTTCAACAAAACTGTTAAACCACTGCAGAAATTTCATTTGACCAGTTTCTTTTCTCATCTTGAATGCACTGTGTTGCTCCAAGATCCCACTTCTATCTATTGATTCTTTTATGTTGTATTTATATTTAGTCTTTGATGAGATCTAATTTTAATGGCTCTCTGCTTGTGTAACTGTTTATTCAACTTTAAAAGTTTACCCTATACAAATGTAGGTGACTTAAAAAGAAAAATGTAAGCCGTATCATAGGAATATAAACATTCTGAAACTATAAACTTCTTGTTTAGGTGTTCATTCAAATACACAACCCACCACTAATTATGATATATATATTATAGAAGTAACAAGCTAAGAATTGTTTGCCTGACATTTAAAATATCATATTTAACTGGGGCGAATGGTAAAGGGTTCTTCTATTTCAGCTACATGGTATATTTTTAATACATAATTTAATGTATGAACTCATTCATTGTATCTGTGGTCTCAGCTGCTTTAGAGCTCTCACTTTGCTGCCAGCAGCAGACTGTTAATAACTAGAATACCCTTTGTTATACTTTAAATACTAGGCAACAGAGACAGAAGAATCTCAGGATATATCCGTGCATCTGCTGCAATCCCTGGTTGAGAGAGCAGAGGAAATTAATCAGCTCACGAAGAAAGTGCAGATTGAGAACCAGCAGCAGTTGGAGGAATGGTGCCTACTTTCTGCAGAAAATGAAAGGTTCAAAAGGGAGGTAAAAAAGGATTTTGCTCATTTTTTACTGTGACTTTTCTGTCTCTCAAGTGTGTGATGCCTCATTCTGGTAAAAATAGCTGTGAAGTCCTGAAAAGAGAACGATGTGTTCATGCAAGGTTTGTTTTAGAATCACAGAATAGGAAGAATGTAGGGCTAGAAGGGACCTCAAGAAGTCATTGAGTCCAGCGCCCTGTGCTGAAGCAGTAGAAACTAAACCTAGACCACCGCCAACCTGTTCTTATAAACCTCCAGTTATGGGGTTTTCACAACCCCTCCTTGGAAGCCTATTCCAGAGCTAACTACCCTTGTAGTTAGAAAGTTTTCCCGAAAGTCTAACCTAAATTTCCCTTGCTACAGATTAAGCCTATTATTTCTTTTCCTACCTTCAGTGGACATGGAGAACAATTGATCACAGTCCTTTTTATACCAGTCCTTAACATATTTGAAGACTGTTATCAGATCCCCCTCAGTCTTCTTTTCTCAAGACTAAACATGCCTTTTTTTTTTAAAGCTTTCCTCATTGTTTTCTAAAACTGTTTTCATTTTGTTGCTCTCCTCTAAACTCTCTATTTGTCAACATCTTTCCTAAAGTGTGGCACTCGGAACTGCACACTCCAACAGAGGCCTCACCAGTGCTGAGTAGAGCAGGCAGTTACCTCCTGTGTCTTACATAGGACTATCCTGTTAGTACAGCTCAGAATGATATCAGCCTTTTTTTGCAGCTACATCACATTGTGGACTCTTGTTCAATTTGTGATCCACTATTACCTCCAGATCTTTTTCAGCAGTACTACCACCTAGCCAGTTATTCTCCATTTTGTAGCTGTACATTTGATTTTTTCCTTCCTAAATGATGTACATTGCACTTTATTGAATTTCATCTAGTTGATTTCATACCAATTCTCTAATTTGTCAAAGTCGTTTTGAATTCTAATCTTATCCTCCAAAGTGCTTGAATTCCTCCCATTTTGGGGTCATCAGCAAATTTTATAAGCATACTTTCCACTGCATTTTCCAAGTCATTAATGAAAATATTGAATAATACCAGGCCCAGGCCTGACCCCAATGAGACCCCACTACATACACCCTTCCAGTTTGAGAGTGAACCATTGATAACTTTGAGTATGGTCTTTGAACTAGTTGTGCATCCAGCCTTATAGTAATATAATCTAGACTGAATTTTCCTAGTTTGCTTATGAGAATGTCATGTGGAACTGTGTTAAAATGTCTTAATAAAAATCAAGATATATCACCTCTACTGCTTCCACCCCACCCCTCCTATCTACTAGCACAGTAACCCTGTCAAAGAAGAAAATATAGGATGGGTCATATATGTATATTTAAATAAACAGCACTTTAAAAAATGAGAGACAGCTAGAACAGAGGATATATTTCTTTAGTTTGATATCAGTAATACTAGTTGATGCAGTGTCCTGATCTTGCTGCACTTTAAAGTTTACATTCCTGCTGCTAAATGTCTGTGAAATTACAGTCACCTGCCAATATTGTATGGAAGTGAAACCTCTGAATACATGCAGATAATTATCTGTGGTCAGGATCCCTTTCATGTGAAAGATATGAAATAAATGTATTGATATTGCACATGCAGTTCTTTGTTATCCACATAATCCTTTGACTCTGTCTTTTGTGACCAGTACAGTTCAACTATATTTAATATGTCTGGGCAGAACCTAATCCTTAGAAATTGTAAGAGTTGGGAACAAATCTTTATAAACTGATGAGTCCAGATTTGTTCCTTTGTTCCTCTTTTGAAGATATCCAAAAAACAATAATAATATAATTGGAGTTTAATTTGTTGATACTAGTCCTTTCTCTCCACTTTGCTATCCCCAGAATAGTCACATGAATAAACAAAGGGTTGCAAAAATCAAGAATGTGCCTATGTGTGTATGGGTTTTTGTCTCATTAGCAGGGCAGTTAATTTTAGATTTGGTACTGTTGCATTGCATATACTTCAGTTTGATAGCTTTCTGCTGAATGCTACGCGTTCAGTGGTCAAATTTGATTAGATTTCTTTTTCCCTAACAAGCAGGGTGTGTAATTTCATACACAAGTTTAACAATTGCACATGCAGATGAAAGATCGGCATGCAAAAGTTACTAGAATGGGCCTTTGGAGCTCTGTTACCTGATTCATTCAGTCACTGCAAATAAATGCAACTTGAGCATGGAATGTTGATCCACAGACACAACATTAAACCCCCAAGTCATTACTCACTCGCTCTGACTGGGGAGACTGATTGTCCAAAGTCACATTCTAATTGTCTGGTTGGGCCCTTTGGATGTGGTCAGAACCTTATTACACCAGTTCCGAGTTGTACCCCACTGAGATCTCACCACCACAAAGACATTTTAAAAAGCCCTACAGCCATTACGCTTAATAAGCTTAAAAAAAAAAATTCTCCCCTTATCCTCTTCCCCGTCTGTGCTCAGAACAGACAGTTGAGGGGGCTGAGGAGCAAAGCAGCATCTGGATGGGGGTGAAGAAAGGCCTGGATTGGAGGGCAGTGTTAATTGCTCCCTGCTCCTGGAGTTCAGATGCCTGGTTGCCAGCAGGTTGTGGCCCACTGGTCATGGTCAACTCTGTCATAAAAAAAGAAAAATCACAAAATTAGGAATTCTTCAATATCCCCAAAGTCCTTTTTGAGAAATGATGTGGTGAGCTGAAGGAGGCATTTGAATCAGAAACTGCTGCTGGGTAACAGCAGAAAAGAGGGACCCAAAGAGTCCAGAGAACTTCAGAAGAAAAAAAATCAGACAACTGTTATAAAAAACTAAGTTAACAATAAATAGATTCAAAATAGAGAAAACCATTCTTTCATCATGAACTGTGTTTTAGCGGGAAGGTCTTCATTGCACACATGCTCCACCTCACAAAGAAAGGTCTTTCAGCAAGGATACCAGTGGGCAAATTAGTGACCAATAGTGGCTTCTTTCTACTCCCATTGAAGTCACTGGGAAGACTCCCATTGTCTACTATGATGCAATCAGGGCCAAAGTGCACTTTTTGGGCAGTTGAAGGCCATCCGTTTGTGGTCTCCTGTCTTGCAGTATACTTGGAACTGTGCCATCACCTGATCAATGCACACACTGTTGCAACTTATTGGCACACACAATGCCCACTCCTCTGATACCCCTCCTCCCTCCCTCTTTCTAAAGTAGACATGCCATTATACATTAATGTGATCACAGACATACATGCTACAGAGTTTAGGAGACATGTTTATTTTGGTCCACTTGCTGTTGAAAATGAGAATTTGTCCTCGGTGTATATTACCCATTGATAAAAATTTTTGATTGAGTGATACCTGGAAAAACAATGGACATAACCCCCCTTAATGACTATTTAATGCACTCTAACAGTAATGCTGTGCATAACATCAAGCAGGCAAAGTGAAAAAATGTTATTTGAAGTACATTCAGTTAAGGTGATATAAGGATCAGTCCTCGAATAAAATCAAAATTAATCATTTAGCTGCAGTATATTGTGAAGTAACATTTAAAGCAGCAGCAATTACAAAAGCGTTTTTTTCATCCCGTTTCCTTGCCTCTCTGTTTTGCTTATGTGAACAAATAACCAACTTCAGCCGAAACACTGGTGTAAATTGGTGGTACTCAGGATCAGAACGTACAGCCATGCAGCTAACACCAGCGAGGAATTTCTTTAAAAGGGGCCGTAGCAAATCTGGGACACAGGAATGAAATGCTTTAGAAACAGATAATCTTCACTAGACAGATGGCAATGCCAGGAAAGGAGATAAAAATAGTTTTGAACTGTTGAGCTGCTGCAGATTCATGGTCAGAACAGAAGATGCTCTGCAATACTGAAACTCAGAGCAGCTTCACATTTTTATTTACTAAGGAGCATAAGAATGAAGGAGAACAATAGGGAGACACATGGGGTGAAGAGTAAACGTATGCATAATAGAAGAATGAAAAGAAAACTAAACCAAGTAATAAAGGGAAGAAAACTCTGGAAAGCTGTTAACATTTCCTTGGTAATAAATGCTAAACAAATGGATTTCATTATCAGGAGGCAAGGAGTTTTAAGGAAAAGATGGCAACCCCCAGTCACCTCAACTTGGACCGCAGCTCAGCTTTAATACTACAGCAGCAAATCGGTATGAAGCAATGTCATTTATCTGGGTCTATTGTTCCTTTTCTTTGTTGAACACATTCACAAATTAGCACATTCTTTTTGGCAGGACATCTTTCACCCAGCAATTAGAAACTACAGTAGAACCTCAGAGTTACAAACACCAGAGTTACGAACTGACCAGTTAACCACACACCTCATTTGAAACCAGAAGTACGCAATCAGGCAGCAGCAGAGACAAAAAAAAAAAAAAAAGAAAAAAAAATACAGTAGAGTAATGTGTTAAATGTAAACTACTAAAAAATAAAGGGACAGCAGCATTTTTATTCTGCATTGTAAAGTTTCAAAGCTGTATTAAGTCAATGTTCAGTTGCAAACTTTTGAAAGAACCATAACATTTTATTCAGAGTTACGAACATTTCAGAGTTACGAACAACCTCCATTCCCAAGGTGTTCATAACTCTGAGGTTCTACTGTAGCTTAAAACAAGGAGCTCAGGCAGAATTTGCTAAATGACATATGGGTATGAAATGTCACTGAAGAGTTTGAGGACCACTGGTCTAGGCTCACAATTACAGAAAATACATGTAGTTATATTATCCAGGTACTATCTGAGAATTTACTCAGACCTCACCATCATCGTACCACACAATCATCATGGCATTTCCCCTCACAACTCTCTTCATGATGTAACAAAACATTTCCCCCAGTTTACAGTGCAGATTAACTGATTATGCAAAGTCATACAAGGAGCCTGTGACTTGTATGTAAACCCAGGTCTTCTGCATCCCAGTCTAGTGCCCTATTCACTAAACCATGTATTTTGCTTTATATTGCCACATTAAATGCTATGAGTGTAGTAACTTGAGTGATGGAATTTAGTTGTAACTCTTACTAACATTAAAGGGAGCCACACATCAAAACTCTTAGCTAAATCACATTGAGCATTTATTCCTGGTACTCAACTTTGCCCTCCACTAACACAACTAGCTAATCCAATATTTGTAAAATAACTGTACAGTACAAAGGAAAAAAGACTATTTAGAAACGTAATGGATTTTTTTTCCTTGAGCTTTCTCTTATTTCTCTCCTCTAATACACAAATAAGGAATCACATGAGCAAAAATAGTGGCTGCTCGGGTAGCATTTCCACCTGGGAATGGGCAAATTTTAATCAATAGAACTTCTTACTAACTAAGACCCCGATCCCCTAAACACATACTTACTAAACTCTAGGCACATTAATAGTTCCATTGACCTCAAGGGGACTGCTCATGTGCCAGAAGTTAAGCACCTACATAAGTGTATGCAGGATCAGCCTCAAAAAAACTTCTCTGTATTCAGCTTCATGTTGTCTTTCATTCCATCTATATTGCATTGGAAAGACACTATTTATGGTGGTTCAGTATTTATTAAGCATAATATTCAGCACTGGCTAAACATTAAGCGATTCTCAAACTTCATTGCACCACAACCCCCTTCTGATCACAAAAATTACTACATGACCCTGAGATGAGGAGCCTGAACCCAAGCCCCACCGCCCCAGGTGTGTGTGTGTGGGGGGGAGGGGTGAAGGGAGAGGGTGGCTGAAGCCCCAGATGCAGGGGGCTGTAACCTGAACCCCACCGCCCAGGGCTGAAGTCTTTTGGCTTTGGCTTCAGCCCTGGGCCTGAGCAAGTCTAATGCCAGCCCTGGTGACCCCATTAAAATGAGGTCATGACCCACTTTGGGGGCCCAACATACAGTATGAGTCCCACTAACCTCTAATCCCTTTGCCAGAGATGCAGCTACATTTTATTACCCACCCTCCCCACCCCCATTTAAAGAGTTGCCCCAGGCCACAGATGGGTTTGGTGTCAGAGCCATTAAGACTTAGGAGTTCTGAATTCCTAATTGGATGCTCAGAGCACTAGGCCTCAGCTCTTTCTCCTTAGGAGTGCCTTGTCAAAGAAGGAATAAGAGGTATGCTTCCCTTTTGACATATCCAAGTCACACATTCCGATACCTTTGTTTTACAGCGAGTCTTAAGAATCAGGTCGGTGATCTTCTGGAGGCCAATGAGGCTGCTGTTCTGGAGCTGGCAAATGCAGACGAAGAGATTTCACAACTGAAAAATGAAATGGCTCAATTAAAATCTGAATATCTGCAGAAGATAAAAGAATCCAAAGAAGAAAATCATCTTCTCAAGGAAATGGTAAGGAATCTCCCAGGCCCGAGAAAGCCTAGCTCAGGGGTAGCTCCGAGCCGCGTACAACAAACTTCAGAAGTTTGAGAGCCGGGACACGCCTGCCCTGTGGGAAGGGGGGTCTTGGGGCGCCTGCCCTGTGGGGATGGGGGTCTTCTGCCCCACAGGTAACACCTTCAGGGGGTCAGGGCTTTAGCCCTGCTCCTATTGAAGCCCCAAGACTCCCCACCCTGCTGGGCAGAAGCCAGAGGTGACATGGGGGGGAGGAGACGACCACATAGAGTCATGTACCACCCCATCTTTGCAGAGTTTACTGGCACCACTTGGTCACATGCTGCTGCCAGGCCCCCTCCGTGCATCGTAGCTGCTGGAGCCAGCATGCTGGGAGCTGCAGCTGTGGGGAGAGGCAGCAGCAAACACCTGGGAGCTGCAGGGAGGGGCCACTGAGTGTAGAGAGGGGTGTGCTTGGGGGGCATGACTCAAGCTGTCAGGGGGGGCAAACTTTTAAATTGTGCCTCCCCCCTCAGCAGGCACCAGTAATCTCTGGCAGAAGCTCTTAGCCCCATCACCCTGCTGCAGGGCAGAAATCCCAAGCTGCTCCCACCCCCGTTTGGTATGTGGAGAATGGGCAGGTATGGGGGGCTCTGCAAGCTGCACTTCAACCTCATGAGCTGCGGTTTGGCCCCCCCCGGCCTCGCTGCTGGCTACTTACTCAGAATATGGTGTATTACGGGGAAAGAAGTGTGATGCAAAGTTGTGTACGGAGAACTTGCACTGTACAGTGGGAACATAAAGCCGAGGGGAATTTGAATTTGGATGCCTAGAGTTTCTCCAGCTTTCCCTTCTGGCTGATAGACAGCATGTTACTGGCAAACTCAGGAGAAAGCCACATCCAGCCCCACAGCCGTCCCAATATGTGACCTTCTGGAAAGGGGAAAAGGGGGGAAAAATGAGCAGAGCTGTAAGGGGACTCAGTCTCACAGGACTGTCCCTTCTCACAAGAGTCATTTACATTTTATGCATTAAATTGCACAGAAGTCTCCATTTGGTTAGCCAAAAAAAGCAACAAAATGAATGTATACAGTTGTCTTGTATAGTAGTAAAATGAACCAAGGAGAATATCTGGTTTATCAAACAGACTCAGGCCTGTGTATTCTCTTTCCTCCCACTCCCACCATGCTGGCTTTGCACTGTGTTTTTTCCAACTTGCTGTTTTTTATACAGTACCTCGAGTCCTTACAACAGGACATCAGCTCCATCTCATTGATAACAGAAGTGTACAGTAATTAGGCCCTGATCCGTCAAGTCTTTACTCCTGAGATCAGTCCAATTGAAGTCAATTCCTTCATCGCATGGGTTTGTCCCTGTGCATAAGGGTTGTGGGATTAGGCCCCGAACTGAAAGTAATGTCCCAATATTGACAAAGTAGCTACTTTAATAAAACAAACTTGTTTTTCGTAGTATTTATGAGCAATCGAGGGCAATATGGTTATATTTCAATTCCAGTTTTAAAGAACAGCACTGAAAGCTACTGGGAAACATCTCCACACACTGCTTTTATGGCTATAATAAAAGTTGCTTTCAGTTTTAAAGGTAGGCAACGCAGTGTGGGGATTCCATGATACACTTGGTGATTTGTATGGCTCATGAACACATGTACATTTCTCTCCTTGGCTGATGGATTATTAGAGTCACAGCCAGCCTGCGCTTAAATGGTTTAACCATATTTTGCATAGTGCCCTGCTATTACTCTATTAGCATCATTGTTATTATTATATTTCTCCTGGTTTTTTTCATCTTGTAGGCTTTCCTATACTACTGCAGCTTCCCAAGCAATTATTCTTGCTGTGGAAAGCATGCAGGTAGAATTCAAAGCAATTCTATGAATTATTTTAACTCAGATCTGTATTTAAATGAGCATTACAAGAGCTCAGAGAAGATGTATTTGACTTCAAAAGCACATTTAAGAAGTTAGCTTCCATTCTCTTATGTCTATACTTTATTATAATCTCTCTCATATCTATACACACACACACACACACAGTTTCTCTCTCCAAAACGTAAAGTCTCACCACAGCTACCCTCAAGCATTATCTAAATGCTATAGGCAATGAAATAATGCCATGCCATTTTTATTTTAAAGATGAACACGGTGAGCAAGAGGCACGCTCCACTAGCAACTTATGAGCAGGACCTGCATGAGGAGATTTTTCAACTAAGACGCGAGTCCAGGAGGTTGAGAGAACTCTGTCACCAACTAAATGAGGAAAACCACAGACTGAAAGAAGAACTATGGGATGTTAAGAGGGAATACGAACGGCTAGCACAGATGGCAACAGCTAGAAAGAAGGGTAAAGCAGGCAGCCCAAAAATATGTCATTTTACAGTTTATTTCTCAGGCTCTTTAGAGGTCTAGGAAAAGACAAGCAATGAAATGCATGACACTGATGCATGGCATTAAAAACATTTTAATGAGTCTACTTGAAATGGTATAGTTTAAATAAAATGCTTCTTCATGAAAAACCATGTATCACCCCATCATTTTGGAAGTAAAATACAGAGCAGGATGTTCTAAACCCTGTTCTGTATTTTCTGCCACCGTGAAGTACATCATTTTACCCCAGGCTCTAATAAGAACAAGAGCTATAAAACAGTGTCTTGGTGAAATGTAATGCACACTTGTTTTATTTCTAAGACTTCAGCTTTTACTGGAAAAACAGTTTGTTTCAATTTCAGTCATTACTCTTCTTCCATATATTGTATCGTGAATGTGGTGCCTTGCATAAGTACACAATTTACAACCAGGGCTGTACACTTCAGAACAATTTTTCTTGTTATGATTGGAACTCTGTGCCATACAGATCACACTTGAGACTGTGCAAATGAGCCTTTACAGGATGGATGTTATTCACAGTTTGAATTCTATAATGTACACAACCCCCCAAGGGCTCAGGACAGCTAATAGCCTTTCAAGACAGGTTTTGGGCCTATAGAATCGCCCCATAATCTTACTTGGTGAACTTTCTGCTGCTCTCATTTTAAACATTCCACCTTTTTGAAGCTGCAGTTCCCCTTTAGAAAAGTTCTGAGCCCCAGTTTGAATGGTTTTCAACTAATGAGAGACTGATTGAAACCAATTGGAAAACCTGTGTGTGTAAAAAGGGCAAAGCAGGACCTACCAATGGTCCTGCTTGAAAAGTCATTGGGATGGGAGAGTGAAGGACACAGCTATGCAAGAATGAATAGACAAAGAAATGGCACCATTCTGTGCATATAGAAGCTGGTTCAAATGCTCATTAGAAAGCACTAAAAAAAGTTATAAATGAATTAGATACTTATTTTTTTTGATGGATTGTATCCCTTCTGCCAATTACTGAGGGGACACATTTGCGCCACTGGAAATCTTATTCATAAGAGAAATGCTATTGAGCACAGCAGCATGCACACATTCCAAAGGTTCTACAAGGCTGCATCGAAGGCCCTGATTCAGCAAAAGCCTTAAACACATCCCTAAGTGCAGGGCTGAAGCCCCATTGGCAAATGAAGGCCAAGGAAAAGGTTGCAAGAGGGAGATGAATATAAAGGGAAAATGAAGGATGGAGAGGAACAGGAAGAGCAAGTCTTATATTGGAGGGATAAAAGGAAGGAACAAGACAAAGCAAACAACCAGTCAGTAGACAGCGATCAGCACAGTGCACATGGGTGAAAATGGTAGGAATTAAGACCACCTCTTGCCAGCACTTTTCGAATCTCTAAAACAGGGGTAGGCAACCTATGGCACACATGCCGAAGGCGGCACACGAGCTGATTTTCAGTGGCATTCACACTGCCTGGGTGTTGGCCACCGGTCCAGGGGGCTCTGCATTTTAATTAAATTTTAAATGAAGCTTCTTAAACATTTTAAAAACCTTATTTTATATACAACAATAGTTTAGTTATATATTATAGACTTATAGAAAGAGACCTTCTAAAAACGTTCAAATGTGTTACTGGCACACGAAATCTTAAATTAGAGTGAATAAATGAAGACTCGGCACAGCACTTCTGAAAGGTTGCTGACCCCTGCTCTAAAAACTACCCTGAGAAAAACCGAGAAGTGAAAGCCTGGTAATTCGACAATAGACATATTAATAGACAATAGGCCAAAAAAAAAAACCTCTGCATTCAACTACTCTTTTTTAGGCCAGACCACAACATTAATTCCTTGGACTGATCTTTGCAAGAAAGACACTCAGACTAGAATTCTATCATCAGTGCAGTATGGGTAAGTCATGGGAGAAACGCATGTAATCTTTTTCTATTAACCTTATTATGCTAACCAGGGAATGACACTATAAGCAAGCAGTACACATTGAGAAGAAATGAGTCAAACTGGACATCATGGAAAAAGCTGCATGAAGTGTAAAATAATGGTATCACCATAATAAACACTTTACTCCCCCTTACCAGAACAGCAAGTTGCACTCCAGCCTTTACAAGCCCCTTTTGTATTTTGTTTTTGTACTGAATGTCCATCTATGCTGAGCAATTCTATAGGCACAATTTTTACTACCTAAACAAGTAGTGAAAATACATAATAGATGTATCTTATTCAATTTCCCACCCACAGAATGTGATTAATTGTACCTTCTTGTCAAAAATCTGCTTTAACCAACCAGCATGTCAGAATCTGTTTTGGATAGGATGTGCTAAGATTTGAGCAATTCTGATAAGATGGTATAATTCTCTCCAAGCCCCCATCTGTTTTCACCAGCTTTGAAAATCTTTGTTTTGATAGTTGTATACAAAAAGAAAAAGAAAAACTAATGGTCATGATCCCTCATGTTCTTTACAGAGCAATAAACAATCAGTGGTACTGTTTTCCCATTTCTTTGCTCTTAGCAGGAAAGAAGGTTTACAAACAGATGAGATGAATGGAATTCCCAGCAGCAGAATGGTGTCTATACTCAAAGTTTTCAGCCCCCATGCATGTGATGGTAAGTGATGTTGAGTTTGGAAATTGCCATGCTGGGATTAATATATAAAAATAATTTTTAAATTGGGCCTTCACTGTCTTGTGCTTCAGTAATAAAGGTGTGATATTGGGATTCTTAGCTGTATTTCCAAAAACTTCCCAATTGAGATCTTACTGGGTTAACGTGCATGTGCAATGAGCTCTGTGCGGGCTCCCTATGCACAGCTCATTACAGGGCTATGGTGTGAAACAAGTTAAATGAGGAGCCAACATAAAGGATCCAGATAGAACGGCTATCATTTTGTCTTTCTGATGAAGAACAACTTTACTATTATTAGTGTTTTCCTTACCAGCAGCATAAGCAGTACGTTTAAAACAAACAAACAAACAAGAAGATTTTTTCCCCAAAGACATTTTATACCCTGTAACTTTTACGGTTTGAATATTTCCCCCATTTTTTAATTTGTTTAACACCAGGTAGCCTAATGCCCACATTTTTAAGCCATCCACACTGCAGTTAAACTTAAATGATCCATAACCAGTGCTTCTGAGATGCCTTGGTCTACAAGAGGTGATAAGCAAGAACTTCTCTTTTGCTTTCTTACCTTCATCACTTTTATGTGCTGTTCCTGATAGTAGAAATATTGCTTAAGAATGTATATGATACATGGTCCTGTACATCAGTTTAGAAAACACTGATATACAAGTGATTTGTGACGTGAGTTTAAGTATGTTGTTTTCCTATTGTTTCACTGCTTTCTGCATTAGAGTGTTCAAATTTAAATAAATAATAAAATCACATTTATAGGCAAAAATTACATGTGTAAGTCTCTGAGAATGGAAAAAATCGTCTCTTAAACAAATTGCTTAGCCTAGTATATTCCTTTATTAATAAATAGAATAGTAATTGTACTAGTAAGCCTGAGGTTCATCATAAGCAGCTTAGTTTTTCTTTTCTTAATGTATCAAATTCCGCTTTCTGTTTAAAACTAAGATCTGCTCCACCATCCATGATGCTGGCTGTTAGGTGCTACACCATTACAAACAACATAATAATACAACACTATTAACCCTTAGTGCATTTTTACTGCTCAAAATAGTAATTGCATCTTTACAGTAATATCTAGAGCTGGTGAAGTCGATATGAGCAAACCTTTTTTTCTTTCTTTAGAAAGGCAACAAGAATGTTCTAAAAGCAATGCCTCCTCAATGTCTATGAATAGTGAGTCTACAGACATTCTGATCACTGGATACCATGATACAGGCTTAAAGAAAGAATCTAAGAGAAACTCAAAAGGTACATTGTTTTAACTACATACTGATTAGAGTTGTTCATTAAAATTCTCTCCAGGTCAATTGATGCTTTTTTCTATTGCATTACATAGAATTTTTATTTCCAATACCTTTTATATCAGTATATATTCTACCTGAACAGAAGAGTTAATTCTGTGGTCAGAACCCTGCTGATGGTTAAATAATCTTGCCATATTTTCACATGCAATCTACTGTTGTCTTAATAGTCAAACAAAGCATTGTGACTGCCCTTTATTCATATTTTTGGGAAATATTTGTATCAGAATGATCACTGCTTCTCAGCTGGGATTACAATAGTACTTCTTTTTGAAAAAGCTGAATATTCACAATAGCAATCAAACATGTTCTCTGATATATACAGTAGGCCCTGGGGTTCAGATACTGCACTGAAAGTACTTTAGATATGGAAGCGTGTTGTACAAATAATATCAAGGAAGCTTTTAACTTTTTTAAAGTAAATTCTAATTATTTAACTTTTGTAAGTATTATATTTATTTAGTTCTGTTTTCCCTAAGAAAAACTCACAAGAGGGGCCTCACCTCTGTGAGGATTCTCTTACCTGTACCATCTTTATCCACCCATAGAAGAGGCCAGAAGCCATACATGGCTTGGGATCTTGTAGATCACAGGGGGTCCTGCAGAAGGCCATACCCATCTACATGGAAGTTTTGCAACCCTTCACCAGCTCTGGTGTTGGTGGCTATTTGGCAGCACAGCCCCAGATAGATTTATTTTTTTGATCAACTTCCTCAGGGTTGTGGAGCTCAGTCTCTGCCCTTCCCCCAAACCTTCAAAGGTGGTGGGGGAGGGGGGGGCAGTGGCTGATCCTTCCTGGACGATCAACACACAGAGGTTCCCCTACATGCATTGATCCATGGGAGATGAGCTGTTAGGTAAGAGAGGATCTGTGATTAATAGGGATGGCACACCAGCTGTTAGAGATTACTTAGCTTTGAAGTGTCATCTGGAATTTCCAAATTCATAGATCACTAGCCTCTTTTTTCTTTTAATTATGCAAAGTTAGGGCTTGTGAAATGCGCTGGCTCTTTCGGGAGACTGAATCCGCTGAATCTACATCACTAGTAGACAGGAGCAGTGGCTGTTCAAGTTCCCCGCACTGCCTTAAAGTACTTCACCAAGGTGCTAGAGACTGACTACTCTCTGTGTATGCGCACAGTTCCAGTTCAGTTAGCCTTTGGACCCACCTTTGAGACTACCTATAACACTGCCTCTTGTGATGATAGGATATTTAGTTTATTAGACAAATCAAACATATGACCATTAGAAATTGAATTGTGTCCGCAGTTAAGTTCACATGGGTCAGCTGACAACCACTTTTGGCCTAAGCTGGAATTGAACCAGGGACTGGTATTGAAGGACTTCATCTATCATTATGAGACATTCTGTTGACGCATCAGTCTGTTACTTCCAGACAGATGACTAAGTTGCCGTATGTAACCAAGTTTAGTATAAATTTCTGAGGATACCTTTCTAGTCTTCAGTTTAGAAAATCGATGAACAATGTACAGCTTCAGTGCACCCTCTGACCATACTGGTTTTATTGCTGCTTTCAAGATGGTGCATGTGAGGAGATCCCAGAACCGTGTGATGATGATTTGTCTGCAGTCAGTCAGCAAAATAGGACACGTCATCAGAATTCTCTACAGCATGATACAGATGTAACAGGCAGCCTCTCTGCAACGGATACCTGCAGTAAAAGTGCCACGAGCAGGTAATTTAGAATTAAGCATTAATCACAATTATTGAACTTAAAGCAAGAAAATTTTGCTAGACATTTTACGTTTTCTAATCCTATTAAAAATCTATTCTAAAATAAACCCTACCCCAAGCAGAGCTTTCTATTACCTGGAAAGGAAGAAGAGGAAGAGACTCCATGAAGTCTACTACAGACTCGGCTAGTGCTAATTTGCTTTCCCAGAAGATGTTCAGAAGCTTTGGTGATGGGCTACAGTACAAAACCTTAACACAGAGATGTTGATGAGCGCATCAAAAGAAATCCATGTTTAAATCTGCTTAGGAACATGTGTTGTGTAACTGGGCTAGCTTCCCACCTTTGCCCTCAATTCCTGAGGAATTAGGAATGGTGTGTGAGGTTGAGGGGTTGCTTGTATGGCCACGTTCTTAAGTCACTATATTGTTAAAAGCACTTAGTCTCCTGACACACATGCCAGTGGCCTCCCGTGTACAAAAAACATTGTTAAAACGTCAGCTAAAATCTTCAAGTCACCATCCTCAAGCAAAGACCCAACTGTAATGGTAATGATATGCCTTCCAGAGTTCCCTGATGGGCCACACTTTGTGGCTTTGTCAAACCAATGGGTGAAGTGGATTCAAGGGTTCAACACATCCTGCTTCTAGTTTCTCAACAGACAAGTTTATTTCAATCACCATGGTGGAGCATGAAGAGATAATCAGCCATCACCCAAAACTACTGGCTACTGTGGAACCCAGGGGCAGTGGGGAATCCAAATATGAACCTCACTTACAAGATAGGCATCCTCTTACAGTAGATGTTTCTTCATGCCCATCAGTATCATCTTGATTATCATCCACAAGGTGTTTCCGTGAATTTGCTCGTCTGCCCTCCTTCTAAGATAGGATCCTCTGAATGTTTATAACTACTACTGTTTTTCATAACAAGAAAAAGCTAAATTGTATCTCACTTGCTTTGTGTACTGTGCCCTTATCATACATCAAAGTGATCTTGCTTAACTAAAGAGTATTGCAGGTTTCACAGCAGCCAGCGTGACTTAGTCTTGACCAAGGGGAAGAGTATCCAGGGCCATTTAGTCGTTGGACTTAGGACATGGGTTAAAGGGGGTCCTTTTTCTTGTTGTGAGGGGGACAGCTGTTCATTAGGAACTGAACAGTTATTTCACACCGGCCAGGAATAAGCAATCAGATGATGATGATATTTGGTTACTACCAATCAGGGCTGGGATTGAAGTCATGGCTTCATAGTAGATCAATTGTGTTATCTAACAATTCTTCTTTGAGAGATGTCCCTGTGGGCACACCAGATCAAGGTGTGTCCCAGCGCCTTCGATCGGAGATTTCTACAGCAGTACCCCTATGGGCCGCGCATGCGCTATGCCTGCCTCTCGAGTGGTCAGTGTTCTAATAGCGCGTGCATAGCCTGGGCTCCTCAGTTCCTTCTCTACCGTCCCCGGCTAGAGACGGAGTTCAGCAGTGCTCTTTGAGATTAGCTAGCTAGTTAGTTTCTCAGTTTAGTTAGATAGATAAGTTACATTAATGACTGAAAACTAAGTAGTAACTCTAACGGTTACATTTATTTCTCAAAAAAAACCCACCTCCGCGGTTTCGGACATGCTTGGTTCAAGAGACGCGCCTCTTGTAAGGATGCCATCCTCATCTCGGACGGGCATTCACAGTGCGTACGCTGTTTGGGGGAGTTTCATGTACCCCAAAAATGCATCCATTTATAGGGGGAATCTATACAGGAAGGATGGGCTCCACCTAAACCAAAGTGGAACCAGACTGCTGGCACTTAACATTAAAAAGGTTGCAGAGCAGTTTTTAAACTGAGAGATGGGGGAAAGCCGATTGCTACTGAGGAGCACGTGGATCGGACAGAGACTTCTCTTAGAGGAGAGTCTATTGATAGAGATTCTCTAGGTTCTAGTCAGGAGGAGAGGATGGAAGAGGATAATGTATGGGCCAGATCAGACAAGAGACAGTCACATAAAAAAATCTGACACATCAGCAAAGGGCAGACAAATAAACAGTGACAAGTTTTTAAAGTGCTTGTACACAAATGCTGGAAGTCTAAATAAGAACTAGAGTGCCTCGTGTTAAAGGAGGATATTGATATAATAGCATCACAGAAACCTGGTGGAGTGGGGACAATCAATGGGACACAATCATTCCGGGGTACAAAATATATAGGAAGGACAGAACAGGTTGTGCGGGGGGGGGAGGGGGGAAGGGGGGAGAGAAGTGGCACTATATGTGAAAGAAAATGTACAATCAAATGAAGTAAAAATCTTAAATGAATCCACATGTTCCATAGAATCTCTATGCATAGTAATTCCATGCTCTAATAAGAATATAACAGTAGGGATCTATTATCGACCACTTGACCAGGACAGTGATAGTGATGATGAAATGCTAAGGGAGATTAGAGAGGCTATCAAAATAAAGAACTCAATAATAGTGGGGGATTTCAATTATCCCCATATTGACTGGGTACATGTCACCTCAGGACGAAATGCAGACACAAAATTTCTTGATACTTTAAACTACTGCTTTGTGGAGCAGCTGGTACAGGAACCCACAAGGGGAGAGGCAATTCTCGATTTAGTCCTGAGTGGAGCGCAGGATCTGGTCCAAGAGGTAACTATAACAGGACCGCTTGGAAATAGTGACCATAATACAACAACATTTAACATTCCTGTGGTGAGAAGAACACCTCAACAGCCCAACACTGTGGCATTTAATTTCAGAAAGGGGAACTGTGCAAAAATGAGGTTAAACAGAAATTAAAAGGTACGGTGACTAGAGTGAAATACCTGCAAGCTGCATGGACACTTTTCAAAGACACCATAATAGAGGCCCAACTTAAACATATACCTCAAATTAAAAAACCACAGTAAAAGAACTAAAAAAGAGCCACCATGGCTTAACAACCATGCAAAAGAAGCAGTGAGAGATCAAAAGGCATTTTTAAAAAGTGGAAGTCAAATCCTAGTGAGGTAAATAGAAAGGAGCATAAACACTGCAAAATTAAGTGTAAAAATGTAATAAGAAAAGCCAAAAAGGAGTTTGAAGAACGGCTAGCCAAAAAGTCAAAAGGTAACAACAAAATATTTAAGTATATCAGAAGCAGGAAGCCTGCTAAACAACCACTGGGGCACCTGGACGATCGAGATTCAAAAGGAGCGCTTAAAGACAATAAAGTCATTGCGGAGAAACTAAATGAATTCTTTGCTTCCGTCTTCACGGCTGAGGATGTGAGGGAGATTCCCCAACCTGAGCCGTCCTTTGTAGGTGACAAATCTGAGGAATTGTCACAGTTTGAAGTCTCACTAGAGGTGGCTTTGGAATTAATTGATAAACTTAACAGTAAAAAGTCACCAGGACCAGATGGCATTCACCCAAGAGTTCTGAAAGAACTCAAATGTGAAATTGCGGAACTATTAACTATGGTTTGTAACCTGTCCTTTAAATCAGCTTCTGTACCCAATGACTGGAAGATGGCTAATGTAACATCAATATTTAAAAAGGGCTCTAGAAGTGATCCCGGCAATTACAGACCGGTAAGTCCAACGTCAGTATCGGGCAAATTAGTTGAAACAATAGTAAAGAATAAAATTGTCAGACACATAGAAGAACATAAATTGTTGGGCAAAAGTCAACATGGTTTCTGTAAAGGGAAATCATGTCTTCCTAATCTATTAGAGTTCTTTGAAGGAGTCAAGAAACATGTGGACAAGGGGGATCCAGTGGACACAGTGTACTTAGATTTCCAGAAAGCCTTTGACAAGGTCCCTCACCAAAGGCTCTTACACAAATTAAGTTGTCATGGGATAAGAGGGAAGATCCTTTCATGGATTGAGAACTGATTAAAAGACAGGGAACAAAGGGTAGGAATAAACGGTAAATTATCAGAATGGCGAGGGGTAACTAGTGGTGTTCCCCAAGGGTCAGTCCTAGGACCAATCCTATTCAACTTATTTATAAATGATCTGGAGAAAGGGGTAAACAGGGAGGTGGCAAAGTTTGCAGATGATACTAAACTGCTCAGGATAGTTAAGACCAAAGCAGACTGTGAAGAACTTCAAAAAGATCTCACAAAACTAAGTGATTGGGCAACAAAATGGCAAATGAAATTTAATGTGGATAAATGTAAAGTAATGCACATTGGAAAAAATAACCCCAACTATACGTACAGTATGATGGGGGCTAATTTAGCTACAACTAATCAGGAAAGAGATCTTGGAGTCATTGTAGATAGTTCTCTGAAGACGTCCACACAGTGTGCAGCGGCAGTCAAAAAAGCAAACAGGATGTTAGGAATCATTAAAAAAGGGATAGAGAATAAGATGAAGACTATCTTATTGCCCTTATATAAGTCCATGGTACGCCCACATCTTGAATACTGTGTACAGATGTGGTCTCCTCATCTCAAAAAAAGATATACTGGCATTAGAAAAGGTTCAAAGAAGGGCAACTAAAATGATTAGGGGTTTGGAACAGGTCCCATATGAGGAGAGATTAAAGAGGCTAGGACTTTTCAGCTTGGAAAAGAAGAGACTAAGGGGGGATATGATAGAGGTGTATAAAATCATGAGTGGTTTGGAGAAAGTGAAAAACGAAAAGTTATTTACTTGTTCCCATAATATAAGAACTAGGGGGACACAAAATGAAATTAATGGGCAGCAGGATTAAAAAAAATGAAAGGAAGTTCTTCTTCACACAGCCAACTTGTGGAACTCCTTACCTGAGGAGGTTGTGAAGGCTAGGACTATAACAGGGTTTAAAAGAGAACTAGATAAATTCATGGAGGTTAAGTCCATTAATGGCTATTAGCCAGGATGGGTAAGGAATGATGTCCCTAGCCTCTGTCTGTCAGAGGGTGGAGATGGATGGCAGGAGAGAGATCACTTGATCAGTACTTGTTAGGTTCACTCCCTCTGGGACACCTGGCATTGGCCACTGTCGGCAGACAGGACACTGGGCTGGGTGGACCTTTGGTCTGACCCAGTACGGCCATTTTTATGACCCCAATATTGAATGAAGTCTACCGGCTCTCTAGGTGGCAACCTTACCTACTGCACTATGCCGGTGCACTGAACTGCTGCCACTGACCAACAATCTTAGTAATAAATACCTACAGACCCACAGCAGACCCATGCTCCAAGCCCCTGATTGGATGGACAGGCAGCATTCTCATTGGTTACCTGGCCTATACAAAGACCCCAATAGGAGGAGGGAGCTGTCTGAGCAATAGACTATTGCCTATTGGTTGCTGCCTTTCCCAACCCTGCCTCATCACCTCACCTACCTCACCCAGCCTCACCTTCCTAACCCGCTGACCCAGCACCATGGATTTGATCATCTGACTATTGACCCATGAGAGAATTCTGACCACTGCCCTGGACTGCCTCTGATACAATTGACCTTCTGGCTACCCAACCACCTGCATACACTTGACTACTGCTCTGGACTACCCCCTAGCCCTCCTTGGCCAACAGGCATTACACGTGGAAAGGAGTGCACCTTCACACAGCTGGTAAATTTGGTGTTTTTCTTTGTATAAAGGGTTTAAAAAGGGACATATGTAAAGTACTCAGAGTGCATGACCCTCTGAATTGTCCTGGCATATGAGACACTTCTTCGAGGAAGACTTAGATGAAGGACTATCACAGTCCTGACAGCTTAAAAAATGTCTCTTCTCTTTCTGCTCTTAAAAATTTACATACAGCAAGAGTGGGAACTCAACGATATTCTTTCCAACATTTTCCAGACCTGGGGTTATCCGCAACTGGATCTATTTGCCACAGCAACAAACAAAAAATGCCCGACATTCTGCTCCAGAGCAGGCCTGGGGAAACACTCACAGGGAGACACCTTTATGCTCCCATGGACCGAAAAACTCATGTATGCATTCCCCTCAATGCCTCTATTGCACAGAGTAATTCAGAAGATATGAACAGACAGAGCCAACATCATTCTCATAGCCCCAGCTTGGCCCTGACAACCGTGGTACCCCTTCCTCCTACGCATGTCGGTCAAGCCACCCATTCCTCTTCCCCCACTCAGCAACCTCCTATCACAACACTGGGGACAACTATTTCACCCCAACGTATATCATCTCCACCTGAGGGCCTGGCTGATCAGTGGTTCTCTAATGCGGAGTTAACATGTTCGGACCAAGTGCGCACTGTCTTGCTACGCAGCAGAACACACAACACGCGCACTACCTACCTGCATAAATGGAAACTGTTCACATCTTGGTGCACTGACAAACAGACCTCTCCAGTTTCTGCTTCACTCCCACTGATACTGGATTACCTGTTACACCTTAAAACATCTGGCCTCTCTACGAGCTCACTCAAGGTCCACCTTACGGCAGTCACTGTCTTCCACCATAAGATTGACAAAGTTACGGTCTTTGCCTATGCAATCACCAAAAGGTTTCTGAAGGGTATCCAGACATTATACCCAGACGTGAAACCACCTGCTGCACCTTGGGATTTACCCCTAGTACTCAAAGCCCTGATGGATAAACCTTTTGAACCAATGGCTACCTGCTCCCTTCTCCACCTATCCATGAAGACCGCCTTCCTCATAGCAATCACATCTGCCAGACGAGTAGGAAAAATGGGGACACTTATGGTGGACCCTCCATATACCACGCTCTTCCGCAATAAGGTCACACTCTGCACGCATCCAGAGTTCTTACCTAAAATACACTCTTCCTTTCATCTCCACAAACCTCCCAACATTTTCCCCAAAACCTCACGCTAATGCCTTTGAAACAGCAATGCACACTCTTGATGTTTGCAGAGCATTATCCTTTCACCTGGATAGAACAAAACCATTTAGAAAACCCCCCAGAATTTTTGTCTCTACTACTCAGCACTCACAGGGAAATGCTATCTCTACACAAAGACTTTCCAAATGGATTGCTGACTGCATATGCCTTTGTTACCAACTCAGGCAAATACACCCTCCTACATCAATTAGGACACACTCTACCAGAGCTGTCTCCACCTCCACGGCCTTTCTCCATAATGTCCCACTGTCTGACACATGCAAGGCAGCTACTTGGGCATCGAGCCTTACTTCACCAATCACTACGCTCTCATCCATACTGCAGTGTCCGACACTAGAATGGGTAGAGCTGTCTTGTCAACAGCCTTCTTGCCTCATCTGAAGTCCCAACCATCCTAAAGGGTACTGCTTTTCAGTCACCTGGAGTGGAGCACCCACAGGGACATCTCTTGAAGAGAAGGTTACTCAACCTGTGCAGTAACTGACGTTCTTCGAGATGAGTGTCCCTGTGGATGCTTCACTACTTGCCCTCCTCTACTTCGGAATTCGTAATGCACTCTGTTGTAGAGAAGGAACTGATGAGAGCAGGCCGTGCACGTGTTATTCAAACACTGAGCGCTCGAGAGGCAGGCACAGCGCATGCGCAGCCCGTAGGGGTACTGCTGTAGAAATCTCCGATCGAAGGCACTGGGACGTACCTTGACCTGAAGTGGAGCACCCACAGGGACACTCATCCCGAAGAACATCAGTTACTGCACAGGATGAGGAACCCTCTCTTCTTTAAGAGAGATTTTTAGATATACTGTTTTTTTGTTTTTAAAATATAGGAAAAAAACCAGCCTAATTATATATCATTTAATTTAGTGATGATCACGGGTGCCAGGTTGGCAGCCAAGGTCAGTGAAGTACCATAGACCAAAGACAGGATGGCACCGGCTACCCCAGGACATGCTGACTTGTATCACTGTGCCATTGCACACACTCCTTTTTCTCTAAGGACCACCTCAAAGGGCAAGAGGGTAGTACTGTTTCCATGCTTATTTAGTCTGGTAAGACTATCAAGGTATTGGAGAGCTTGTAAACAGCACAAAATTAAGGTAATATTTGACAAGTTATTACCGTTAGGGAAAAATAAGCAGTTTTCATGATACTTGTCGACTTCAGTGGAATCTTAGGCCACTGACTTTAGCGCATTGCCAATTAAATGGCTGTATATTTGGGGGGCAAGCATTTATATAGCCCCCGGTACCTGGATGGAATTGGCATGATTGTGAACAAATGCTTCCAAGTTTATAGGGAGCAAAACACACAAGCCACTAATCATTTTCACCTTCCCCTCCATCTTACAGCCACTTAAATCAGCAAAGTTCCCATTCGGAACTCCAGAATATTAATTTCCTATCCATGAGCAATCGGCCCAGAACCACTCACTCAGAAAGTCTAGGCATGAAGCTTGGAGGGGCTGAAAAAGAGTGGCACTTGCAGAACCAAGGAACTTGTGCAGCTAGAGCTCTGATGGCTGATACAAAGCTAGCAGTAGCTCTTAGGAGACGAGTTAGCTCCTGTTCGGTCCAGGGATCACAGAGCGGCCACACATCCCTGCAAGAGTTCCATAGCTATCTCATTTTGCAATAGCAGAACTGGACTTAATGCCCATTGGGGAGCTAGCTGGGGGCCAGCACTGGCTGAGTAAGCAGCCTGGCTAAGGGATATGTAGCCCAACAGTAGTTTCCATTAACACGGTTCCTATGAAGTCCCTAGTACAATTTAAAACTTCTCTGATACAGCCCCAAAGGAGGAGCCAGTTCGCCTATGTTGTCGGTATTCATGCATCAGTGAATGTAAATCCTGCCTCTGGCATTTGTACTGAATGATGGCAAAAGAATGTTGCCAGCCCCCATGTAACAAGAATTCCATCTTCAGTCTTGGCTCAGGCTTCCAGCCCTTGTGAACTACTGCTAGAAAAAAACATCCCAGGACTTTTCCCAGGAAAGCTTTTGTGGGGTCAGTTTTCTTACCTTGTGATATGCAGGTAATTTTAGCCTGGTGTGGTTCGGGTGGCCCATGGAGTAACTGTTCCCTGAGTACAGTATCCAGTTTGCTGGCACTCCTCAGTGTATTATTTATACCCTATGTGGCACTTACAGGGTGCATCACATTTTCACAAGCTGTTCAAACATGCACTATGGGTCCAATCCTTTGCCCACTTAAGTCTATGACAAAGCTCCCATTGACTTAGATGGTGCAGGATCAGGCCCAAGTCCTCATAATGCCCCCTTGATAGGAAGAGTCATCACCTCCATTTTAGAGGAGAAAGCAGAAGCTTGTGGACTTGCCCAAGGCCACACAAAGTCAGTGGCAGAACCAGGATAACAACTCCGGAGCTGAAGGACTAAACATGGGACTGAGAGCTAGTACCCAGCACTGCTTCTGTGCTCTGTCACGCAGTGAAAGAAGGCAGGCATTCATCCAAGCCCAGCCCATAACACAGAGAAGGCATCAGTCATTAAATTTCCTTGAATGTCATGAGTAATAAAGGAGACTTTCCGTTGGGCTTCATGAAGAGATCTAACTCCTTGAATAGTTCCAGTCACAAAAATATGAAATTCATCACAAAACTGACACTTCTCCTGGGAGCCACATCTGTTCTGCTCAGGTCAGCAGCTCCTTCGCTCAGGCTGATAAAAAGATGTACAACATAGCATACTCTGCTTATTGCTTCTCATCTAGATTGGTGGCTTTTGGTCCCTTCCTGCAGACGTGTAAGACACTGGCTGTGCTGATGTCACATTACACTATTATCATTTGGTTTTTCAGTGCTGGTATAAGTGTGAACTGCCTGCTTTAAACTGGTATGGTGTGAACTGCCTGCTTTAAACGCCAATACATTTTTGAAGGACCTAGAAAGAAAATCTATTTGTAGTCTGTAGATTTAGCTTTGTGCAAGCTGTCGATTTCTTTGCTCGAGGCTGAGTAAGGTAGGTCTGTGTGTAACGAAGTCAAAGCAGTTGATAAATCACAATCCCAACTAAAGGCCTCTTCCATTCTTTTACTTAACATAGATAAAGGGAATTCAGACCTGCACAGGAATCTGAATCTGTCAGGACTGGAATAGATGCATGCACTTTGAGTTTGAAGAACTGTATTGGTTCTTTATCACTGATCTTATAACCTTTTACGCATTCTCTCTTCCCCTCAGTCATGGTTTCTCACTACTCCACTTTTCTCCAGAGAGTCTGAATTTGAGAATGAGGCCTCAATCCTAGTTTGAGAGAATTCTTGAACTAAGAACAGATAGTTCAGAATCTTGTCCAATAAAGTGTGCTGAAGGATTTCTTAACCCTCTGCTTTGGTGTAAACCAGACTCCAAAGCTGTTCACCTTTACCAAAACAGTTTGTTTGCACAGTAAGTTTTTATCAGGCACAATGATAAATACTTAGGCTGATGCTTCATTAAGAAATTGAGAGGTCTGGAACTTTGGCCCCTTGGAGATGAGGGAAATGGGAAATATGCTGAAGGGAAGAACATACATGAATATTTCAGGATAGTGACAGGACACAGATCCACTCATTCAGTACATTTTGGTGTACACACCCACCATGATATGCTTAGTTCAGATCCTCTCATCTGGAATGCCTTGCTAGGCTCCTGCTGCCTAAAGAGAAGGCAGGTGAAATCAGAAGTGTTAACTTAGGATGGGAGTGACTGCTAGCCTGGAATTTTGCCAGATGGCAAAAATCAATCACTACATCTGCAAAGCCCTCAGAGGAGCGCCCCCTCTCCCCCCATTCCCTGGCTTTCACAATGCTTAACTCTCCTTTTATGTGTCATGGTGCCTTCAACAGGGCCAGTTCCATTTGGGTGATCTGTTTTAAGGCTGCATCTTGGCATGGTGCTCCCATGAGTTCCGTGAGCTGGGTTAAGCCAGTCTCACGAGTAGGGGGAATTCTTGGCACTGCAATTGGTCTAGCAGGCACCAAAAGGAGAAAGGGAGGGGAAGTGAAAGAATTGAGAGGCATAACAATTAGTGACATCAGATTTACTAGGTCACCTATTCCATTCCCTGACAGAATAGGATTACTCCATACAATACATTTCTAGTGCTTCGCCCAATTCATTGTTAGTAAGTCCCAAGTGATGGGCTTTCACCAACTCAGTTCCAGTGGAGATGCAAATTCTGTTTTTGCTGTGGTTAGTAACTATGCAGGCAAGCAGTGATCAGGAAGTGCAGTGGGACTGCTTATGCATTCCTATCCCTTTATAGTGAACAAATTTAACAGGAGAAAAATACAAAACAAATCTACCTGAGCTGCCTCTGTGCTGTGGTGAGGCAGAACATCCCTCCCTCCCTCCCTCCCCCCAGAAATCTTTCTGGACTGGCAATTGAGAATGAAGTTTTAAGAAATGTAAGAATTCTAACTGGAATTCACAGGGCACTTATCAAAGTGGATCACAAATGCAAAGTTATTTGGTACTCTGAAAAGAAGCCAGCAAACAAAGAGTTTTCTTCAGAATTTAAAATTAGTTTCACACTCTTTTAGAAAAAGGTTTTGCTTTTAATTTTTTTCTTTTTACGCCAGGAGTCCTGTGGGTAAGGTAGTGTTACCAAGACGACCATTTGCACCAAGAAATGTTACAGACTTGAAAATTGGAAACCTGGTGAAATTCTCCCATCCAGCAGGGAAAATCAGTAAAGGAACAATCAAGTACTTGGGGCACCTGCTTGGGAGAGAGGATGTGTATCTTGGGGTAGAACTGGAGGGCAGCGAAGAGGGAAAACATGATGGAACATTTCAGGGAACACGATACTATCTCTGGTAAGATTAATCCTATAGTTACTTTAAACAAAAAAGCCTCTTACTATTCCCCTGAAAAATCTGTAATGTATGGTTCTATAAATATTAAAAATTATTAATGTATTTGTCACAATATAATAATTTGCTGATAAATAGCTTAGGTTTTACTTAATCAAAAATATGTATAAACAAAGCAAATGTATTTTTAAAACCATTGATCCTGTTCTACTATAACTATTTCATTTTAGTTATACCAAATGAGCAATGCAGATTTTATTTTGTCTGGCAGATGTTGGTGCACCGGAGGTGACAGTTCTTGTCTGTACCATTTACCTCTTTTCTGAATGGTCTACAGAGTTATTATGGAGTCAGAAAGTTACTGTCATGTTTCTCAAAACAAGCAATTTTAATAAAATATCCTAGATTTTTACCAATTAACTAAGAGTAGGTGGGTTCCCCCGCAGTGAATAGTCACCCATTAAACATATTGCTTAGCTAGCACTGTTTCCATTTTGCATAATACACTGAACTACAATACAAATATATTTTAACCAGTATAGTATATGCATATGCTGGATTAACCAGTTACTGCAGTTTTAGAACTAATGACTCAAAAAAGTGGAAAACAGAAAACAAAATATAGATGACTCAATACGTCTGTGTAACAAGATTACATCTTCAATGATCAGGCAAAACTCCCCAGATAAGTTATATATTTCCAAGACAAAGGTTCTTTGATAATCAAGAAACACGAGAGATGCCTATTATAGATTGTTTCTAAATTTTTCTTGAACAGCAACAATTCCTATAACACAGTTAAGCCTCAACATCTCCTGTGATGGAACACACCCGAATGCCCTTCATCAAAAGTATATAACATTTTAAAAATTGAAGTTGGCCACTACACAGAAAGCAAAGCAAACTGCTGCCTCAAGAACAGAGGAAGAGATGTCACTCCTCAAAGTTTTCCCAACCCTAAATCACTTTATAAACTGAATTGGATTAGCTCTAGGATCAACAGAGAGACTGTTTTCATTTGAGGGGACTTCTTCAAGGCTACCAGAATAATAAGCAGAGAGGAGGACCAGATACAGAGTCACCCCAGGTATCCCAATTACACAACTAACATTGATGGGAAGCATTACTTGTAATCAGGGACACAAATCAAGACTCCTGGCTGTCCTGAATCATCAGTGAGAATGGATGGGACCTCTACTCAGAGATTGTTAACATCTCCTTTCACAAGAAGAAACTGCCCCCAAACCTAAAGCATGCCATTGTCTGGTCAGTATATACCACTATACAGACTGAAATACATATGGCATCCAACACACATGAAATCCATTTTTGTTCTCATTTCTCTTTGTTTGACTATTGCTGCCTCTTGCTTAGGCTTCAGTCCTTTTGTATTCTTGTTAGTGTGTGAAAATTTTGAAACTTCCAAATTCTGAGGTTTTTGCAAACTGGAACAACAACAACAACAAAAACCCAACCAAACAAAAAAATGACATCTTCTTTGGTTTTCTCCCTACTTTCTCCCTCAAGAACAGTAAGATTCTTGAGAGACAATGAGCCCATTTTCACTACCGGGTCATCTAGTTTTAAAGTAAAATGAATAAATTTTCAAATTTATTTAGGATAAAGATTGTAATGCATAGTATGGCTGCCCGTCCCTGCTTGCAAGTTAATAGTTGGTGCACTTACCAATCATTTAGCATTTCCTAGACCAGACCAGCAAAAAGGGGTGCCAAGCCATAATGGTCTTCCAGGTTCATAACACACACAACATTAGGCCAAATCAGCAGACTGAGTTCAATCAAAGGAGAAAAAAATGGTTTTCACTTTGGTTTAGGGCAAAGTCCTACTGTCAGTTCTGCAAAAATTGGTATCAGTTGAAATGTTGCATATTTAGGAGCAACAAAAGTTTGGAATCCAGAACTTTCAGATCCAAGAGCAGAATTTTATTCTGTAATCAAAACCAGATTTTGCTATATTGATTTACAGAAATGAAAAATTTTCACTTTAATTAAAAATCATGAAATACACCCCATACATGTGCTTTATTTGGAGAGAGGAAGGAAAGCCGCATGTTGTTCTTAACTACTGTGGGGTTTTTTACATGAGCCTTAAGACAAACCTTTTGTGAACATTAACTGAATGTTTTGTATGGGTTTTTTTTCCCCCTAGCAAACCTAACAAAGGAGTATTTGTGAACTTCAGCAAGGTCATTATGGCATGGGAATAATGAATCCAGGACAACCTATAATAAAAAAACCCCTCATATGAGCCTATGGACTTTTACAGCAAGTTACTGGCATGCTATGCCCTTTGACTATCTGCAAAGAAACTAATTATATTGTTATACAAGTGCATTTGCCCAAAGTCTATTGATGTATTTCCTACACATTTTTATAGAAATGTTTACTTTAAAATATTTTCTGGACCCTTTGTAGACCTTTTTGTAAAATAAACGTGAAGTGTTGTCATTCCTGAAGGGAGACTCTTTAATGACTTGATTGGAATTTACTTACCTGACAACAACATAGCATAATCAGCAATTTAGCAAACCTTCTAAATAAGGAATTACCTGTTAAAATAAACACCTGTTCCTATAAAACTTCACATAGCACATCTATAATATACCAGAAGAAAAAGATTCATGCAACTGAAAATCTGAAGTTTTTCACTTATAGGAATGTTTTATGGAAATAGCTTCCTTTTGCCTCTGTATATAAATTAAGGCCTGATCTACATTAGAAAATTTGGGTTAATTAAACTGGTTCAAACCTGTAATGTAGCTTAATTTAAACCAGGGTAACCCTCACTTAAATTGGTTTAAGTTAAACCAATTTAAATAGGGGATAAGCCACTTTAAGTGCATCTAGAGGTTTGCACTGGTTTAACTACACCAATTTAAAAATTAGTTAATCCACTAAAATTTTTCGAATATAGACAAACCCTAGTTATCTCAAAGTATAGAACCCAGATAAAACCAAAAATCAGCTTTTGCGACATTTTAACAACTGCAGATATTTGCTACTCTAACTTCATTATTATTTTAATGTTTAATTTAAAAAAATAAACTATTTGTTCACGTTTAGCAGCATGAAACATGCTCTTAAGGTAGCATAACAATGAGCAGATACAAGAAATGCTTTCAGGAAAGGATACTTGTTTTTTAATTTTGAGAAATTAAGGGCTTGTCTACACACAAAAGCAGCATTTGTTTAACTAAAGGTGTGGTTTAAAAAACAATGTACTGAAACCAGAGCAAATCCCAGCATGGACAATCATATCAATTTAAACCTTGTTTATATTATTTTAGCATCAAAGCTAAACCGGCGTAAACCACATTTAAACCAATGTAAATGTCTCACACACAAAGGTCTAGTTTACACCACGATATTTACCAACCTAGTTAAACCATTATAATTATTTTTGTGGATGCAAACCAAAAAAAGTCCAATTACTCTAAGAGTATTGACATGAGGCATTATATGAGTAATTATAGTGGTATAATTATACTAGCATAGTAATTCTGGTACATTTCCCTAGTAACAAGACCAAGTTGTACATTTTAAATAAATTAGTTTTAAAACTACACCTTTAGTTAAATTAGTGCAACATTGGGTGTGGCATCGTGAAGTAATTAGAGGAGTTCGTAGTGTGGAACAAATTTATATCTCGTTCCATACTTTACATTCAGTACTTCAATTTCTATTTGGTGCTGATTTTCCAGCTCACATGCTAAGCTGATGCTTCATCCATTCACATTCTGTTGAAAGCAAAGTGTTAAAACATATCTTGTTTCTTCCACCTTGCTACAACAAACACTGCAGTTACAGTAAGGATATTAATGTTTGATTTGTAGACTACATGGGAGAAAAGTTTACCTGATCAGAGCTGGCTTTCTTTGACAAAACTTGATGGACATGGGAAGTTTTGTCAATGCCACGTTCTATAGGTCAGGCTCCTTGTAAGAAGTCGCCTTTTTAGTGATTGTAGATGGGGGAGTAAAGCATGCAGGGAAGAGTGAGACAGCCTACAATGGAGTCATGAGGGACTGATCGGGGATATGTGGGGGGGAGAGGAAGGGGCTCAAGGTATGAAAGATGCCCTGGGGGACCAACGATGATGGTATAGGGCGTGAGCAAAGCTCCTGAGGAAGCATCCAGCAGATGAGTGAAGGAGAAAGCAAGGGAATGCTGGTGTTTTCCAAACTTCTGTACATGACAGACTGGCAATGGTCCCAAGTGCTGCATCAGTTCTTCTCCACAACCTAGCTAATCAGCAGCTCCTCACACACTAGACAAGGATGCAGCCCACAAACACAAACTTAACTCTGAACCCATAGCTAAGCTTGTACAGCGAGTATGAATTAGAGGAAGTGAATCTGCATGCTTAGAGCAACCTTAACTCTAAGTCAACCAAGTTTGTGTGGTAATATTATGTAAGGTAAACCCTTACCTCATAGCAGGTTATCCCCCAACCCCTCCACCCCAGTTATGCTACATTGGCTTTTTAGAAGCTCCAATGTTTCTTCATTAGCTACAAAACAAGAACCCAAGAAACTACAAAAACATTCAGGTTGCTCCGACAGTGGAAACTATTGCTCTCTTCACTGGCATTGGCAGCCTCAGGAGGACTCATCCTTGCTCAGTTACAACGTAATGGCTTAGATTTTAGGCAATAGTCCCAAACTACAGTTTTGAGCTAGATCAAATTTGGGGATCCAAAGTTTGCTTGGGATTAGTTAGCTTGACTGTTCCCACTGAAGTCAATGGTTAAACTCCCAATGAGTTAAAAGGGAGAAGAGTTAGGCCAACTCTGAGCACTTCTGAAAATCCTGCTCATGGAGCTTGAATAGTCCTCATTCAAAGAACGGAAATCTTTGATTTAGAATTCAATAGACATCAGCAAGCCACTATTTGAGACTGATTTTCATATAAATTAGATGAAGTCAGTTGTCTAGCCACAATACACTTAATCTGAGAAGCAACAATTAAACCTAGTACTTACCTACCACCATACTTCATATTAGAAGGGTTAAAAGGATCAACTGAAAAGAATAATTCCTATAATACTTACCAGATCACACGACAAATCAATTTAATAAACTTTATAGTTTAAAGAAAGATACTGTGCTAAGGAAACTACCTTTGCAGTGATTCAACAGTCACACCTGAGTCTTCTTAGGAAAAAAAATGACTAAAAGTCTACACCATTCATTCAATAAAAGAACCTTTTCTTCAAGCCTTGGGGGGGGGGGGGGTTGGAAATCTATAATAAATTTTCAACTGCCATTAACAGCATCATCTTCTGGAATCAGAATGTTCTCTGGCTTGCTGCTGAAAGGAAGAGAGACCAAAACACTTTGTGAACATCATTTGTGCACAGTCCCAATCCTGCAATCTGATCTGCACAAAGCACCTTTGACTTTAGTGGGACACCACACACCTCAAAGGTCTACCCCTGTAGATCGACCTGCAAGTTTGGGGCCCAAGTCCAACATAGAGCAGTTGTTCAGGGGGAAATATATTGATTTACAAAGACACAAACAAAAGTGTGATATAGCTATGGGTTTATGGAGAATGCTACACTTTAACAGAAACATGTTTAGTGTCAAAGCAAGAAAATTTGGTATTTTGGAAATGTCTTCTACTACACACGAGAACAAATGCAGGATGTGATGTTTTCTTAGTTTATTAATTTATTTTTGCAGAAATCTGCAACTTTTCGAGTATGCACTTTCTGGAGATACCATGCATGCATTGCCTCTTAATGCTTTTGTACAATTTCATCTCTTGGTAATAATCTCATTCACAGCATATACATCTAAAAACTAAAGACATCATATTTACAGGATTTGACAAGATCTTGTCTTGTTGTTTTAATGAAAAAATTTAACAGGGTTCCACAGAGCAGGAAATATGGATTAGATACATCGGTGCCACCATAAATAAATAAATGTCAAGAACAGAGTTTTAAAAAATTCTTTCAGGTCTTGAAAATCCAAAATTATAATATTGCATTAACTCCAATGACCTCTTATTATTCAAACAAGTCAAGAAAAACCTACCTGTATTAATATTTATAGACAAGCAATGAGAATGCCCCAAACTAAAACATACAGCAAGTTTCAATCATGGCCAACTTTAAATAATTATGTTAACATTTGGAAAGGAAATAAAATAGGTGCAGAACACAGAAGCAATATTGACTACAAGACGCATCGTTTGCGTGCATGTCTTCTGTCTTTATGGGGTGGAGAGTCACAGTAGTATCACAGCATGTAAATTTTACAGTCTCAGAGAAGCAGTTAAGTATCTATGAGTCCAACTGTCCACCTTGAACTATGAAAGCCATTTTCACATTCCTGGGTATACCAATGAATATTAAAAAGGATCAAGATGACAGTTTCATTTTTAACTTATTTGATATTCTCACATTCTTTATTTCCCCCCCCATTTTGTTTTGTCCCAATTTCAGCTCTTAAATATTTCTGAATTCAGTTTCAAAGGATTTTACAATCAATCTTAATGTTGACATGTGTTGCCATGGAAAACCTGAAATGAGAGTATAACTGGGACAGATACAGTAACTGAAAGAAAGCAATATATTTTTAAAGAAAACCTGATTTAGTAGCACATGATTAGAAAGTACTAAGACCGAGACCAGCTCTTTAAAAATTATTACACCTTCTCATCACACCTCCCATCTTAAGGGAAAACACACATACCACAGACACACAAATGCACAACTCAATCTGATCTTAGACTATATTTTACAAATTATTTTCTTCTTAGCCCCCCACCTGCCCTTCTCCCTCCCAAACAAGCAAGGTTGATAATTACATCAAATTCAAAGCATAGCCAAGTTTAGGATTTCTTTTGGTTTGCTATACCCTGAAATATTGTTCACAAGTCCCACTCTGACTAAAACTTTTAAAGAACTATGGTAGTAGGAAGGGATAATTGATACTAATAGATGATAAATACAAAATAAGTTTTTAGAAAAGTTAATTTAAATGAATAGTGAAATCCTTTTAAATACCTAAAGTCCAAGTAAGTTACCAACTGAACCATACTAGTCTAATAGCATAGTTGAGGGAAAGCTTGTTATTAAAAATAAGTAGTGCATTACCACAACGGCATCAGCATCCTGCCATCCACACACGAATACACTCAAAAGTTTTATACAATACAGTGCATTTTATATGCCAGCTGACATTAGGGTTTTGTGTGCATTAAATAAATATTACACAAAGAAACCTTTTTTGGCATAGTCTACATTTCAGTTGGGAGTGGGAAAGGGTGTGTTGCCTGCTTCCAAAAAGCAAAATGGATGATCTAATATTCAAATACAACTTATGTTCTAACAAACTAAAGATTCAAGTACCATATATAGTTCTTGTACTGCTAATGTTTGTGCATGGACATTTACAAGTAAATGAGTACAACAGAAAAAAATTTCAATACTTTTTGTACAACCAATAAATGAGAACTGAAAAAAAGCTCAAATAAAAATCAGCTTTGCTCTTAAAATCAACTTGCCTATTTGATGGCACCCTCTCTCACCCTCCCAATAGCATCTCCTCATAGGTTGCCTCTTTTTTGTCTTCTGCTAGCTGGTGAAAGCTATGACTAAGACTAGACTGTCTTCATACCACCAGAAACCATGCATTTAGGATTATTAGAGCTCACAGAATGAATGAGTTGCATGCATTTTTTTTTAATCAACAGCATCTA
This sequence comes from Terrapene triunguis, assembly GCF_002925995.2. NCBI lineage: Eukaryota > Metazoa > Chordata > Testudines > Emydidae > Terrapene > Terrapene triunguis. The sequence goes on from NW_020664373.1 coordinate 20,180,088, forward strand.
CACTGTCTTAAAACAAAGTGGCACAACTGTTCTCAAGCATGCTACTGTTACTCTCATCTGATGACTGTCATTTTAGTTATCATTTTTGCTATTCCAGCAGAAACTAAAGCTGTTAAAAAGTCAACATAAATAGGACTGAAAATTGAAATCATACAAAAGAAAAGGCATCATCACTGAAGAACTATGACAGAATTGGTATTGTATTGAATACCTGAATATACAACAGGTAATGGTGTTGCTAATCTCTCAAGGAAGAAAAATGTTTTAAGTAAAATGCTTCAGCTCATCTGTTTTCCACACTGTCCCTTCAGTTTTGCCACACTGTCCATTTATACAAACAGAATTACAAAAATGTACGCTTATTTTTAACTTCATCTGGACAGCGGGAATTTTTGTTTTCTTTTACATATGAGCTCCTCATCATACAGTGCAAAATCATCATCAACTTAAAAAGAAATCTCAACACCGATGCCTTTGACTTCATTTTGCTTATTAATGATGCACACTTCAATTGATCTCAAGCAGACTTATTAAATAGATTATTTTAGATTATGTTTAGGATTTAATGAGTGAAGGAACATATTTCAATATCATACCAGATAAAAGGCAGTTCCTGATCTGAATCACAAGACAGCAGTTTTTGCTGCTATCTTTTTAAACTGCATGGAGGGAAAACATCAGAAAGGCAATACAGGCAAAATAACAAAAACTCTCCCTTTCAAATGCTGTGAAAATGTTGGATTTTAAACAACGGTTACAGTGTAAAAGTTCAGATGCATTGTACCAGCTTCTTAAAAACATCCTCAATCAGTCACACAATTTCACTTCATAATCATTCAGCTGCCCAAATCCAGAAGTTCTGATTTCACAAATAATGACTGCTTTATTACAGCAAACTGAAGCGTTTAAACAAAACTGATCGTTTTATATAATACAATATATTATATGCATAAAAGTACCAGTATGGTTTTTAGTTTGCAAGTGTTTTGTATTCTTCACTATATTGCAAACATTTCCTGACCAAAATAAAAAAATGCAGTGTGCAACTTTTCCAGATCTGCCATCTGCTATTTATACAGGCTGGTTTATTAACAATGTGCAAATAAACCTTTATTGAAGAGCTAATATTGATTGTTCTTTTTCAGCTAAATCAGGATTGGGGCACAAAGTACCTTCTGTGCTGTAAACATCATGAATTCTTCACAAAATTGGAAGCTGAAAAGGCCTAAGTAACAGGGTGCAAACACTTCTCATACATAACCATGGCTGAGCTCAAAACTTCCAAACAGAATTTGGAATAGTTCTGGCATTTGGCATACGTTCACTGTACTGCTACAGAGCAGTCTTAGGAGAACGTTATTTATAAAAGCATAATTTACTTTTAGCTTTACCACACAATGGCCTAATAAAAGCATGCAGCAATCTTTTCATCAGTAATATGGTAGAATTGGTTCTTAGTTAATTACCAGTGTTGACACTGCTTGGTGAGCACTATACAAGCAAAAGGGATTGCAGAATCACCTCCAATTCTACTTTTTATAAGGCTCATACAGTACTTCATTTTCGCACCAGAAGTCACATCTCAAAACAGCAAATTTTTGTGTAGACTTAAGTCACCCTGAAAAAAAGCAGCAATTACAAATACCCCTCTCTCTGTTTTCTATCTGTTGTAAAATTTACAGTTGCATTTTCCTGTCTTCTTTTTCAGTAGTTTACAATCCAGAAGCACAGGGAGCCTTTGTTTTCCAGCTAGCTGGGACCAGGTAGGTCAGCTATGGCTTCAGTTTGTCGGGATAACTGTAATATTTCACATCATTACTAAAAATTCTATATTTAAAAATTAAGAGCCACTAAGCAGTAACTGCAGCCACAGGATTAAACAGCAATTATCTGCTTTCCTGTATACATTCTTCAAAGAGTGAATCCTTTCCTGGTTTTGGGTATCCTTTCTGCTTTGCTCACTGCAATGGGATAAGAAAAGAATATTTCCCTCCCCACTCCCTAAATTTATTCTTTAGTGCAGTACAAGTGGAAACAGTTTCACATCTTTTCCTCCCCCCTTGTAATCTGAAAATAGTTGACTAACAAAGGCCTGGCAGATGGACTGAAAGGTTCCCCATGTTTCCTTCTCCTATGGCTGTGGGCTCAAGAACTGGTTTTCAACCTAATGCAGACCCTTTCCAGATTCAGGTGTAATGTGGCATTTCACACTGCTCGCAGCGGTTTAGCGCTGGGTGGTTCAGAAAGGTGCAGCTATCACAGTTCCATGGAGCCCCTTCAAAGTCTTCATCTCTTGGCTGAGTCTGTGGAGTCTGTTTGGAGCTGGTTTGATGCTCTAAAGAAAAAATAATGTTATTTTTCAAACAAAGCCTTCATAAGAAAATATACCATGCAATTTTAGCAAATATTTAGAGGAGTAGGTTAAGATACTCATCTGCCAGCTAGTAGTTTTCAGCTGTTTTACACAGACATCTAAATGGCACTGTACAACTGGATTAGGATTTGAAATTCAGAATGTACAAAATACATACATTATGTATTTTATTACGTACTGAGAAGGCAGTCCAAAGCTGATGACTGTTAGCAGGGAATGAATTCACCCCAAGGCCCATGTAAATGCTATTCAATGTATGAGTCTGTACATGTATCAAAGGAAGGGAATTTTCTAAGAGAAAGTGGGTTTGAAGACTCCATGCTAAGTGCCAGGCATTCAGCCCCAAAACTAGTCGCTATTGGGCTGACGGCAGAATCTTGATGTCATGCAGGTCCATTGCAATGCACGCTTGCCCTGGTTGCCAGTAAATCAGTATACTAGACCTGCATGTAATACAACATATTTTGCTTTGAAATAACTTGCTTTCTCATTAGGAGTATGGTTTGTACAAACATGCGACTAATAGTGCCTAAAAAACTGCCATTTAGGAAGAAGAGTTTGATGGTTCTTCCTTCTGTTGTCCTTTTACCCATTTAACTACCTACATCAGGGGTCGGCAACCTTTGAGAGGTGGTGTGCCAAGTCTTCATTTATTTACTGTAATTTAAGGTTTTGCATGCCAGTAATACATTTTACATTTACAGGGGCCGG
>NW_020664373.1:20183272-20190014 GCF_002925995.2 Terrapene triunguis
ACTAACTTCAGAAGCCAGATAATTATTTTCAGTTTTTCATTTGATCAAAAACTTTAAAAAAAACTTCCAAAAGATTTATATTTTTTCTTTGAGGCATGACTCCTTTTCCAAGTAGATGATGGTAAGAATAAACTAGAATTTATTTATAAAAGCCTATACTTTCACACAGCACCCAATTTACATATTTGTCATTTTACCCTAGTGACTTTTTCCAAGAGTCTTCTTTCCATAGTTGTTATTAAAGGCTGTCAGTAATTAATAACAAAAGATTTACCATAAAAAACCGCCCAAAAATGGTCTAATGCACTATCCTGCATCCAAAAGTCAACACTGTAGGATGCCTCAAAGGAAGATAAATGCCACACACCTTTCCGACCCCTTCCTTTAGTCCAGGGGTGGGCAAACTAAGGCCCGCAGGCCGCTTCCAGCCCTCGAGCTCCCGCCAGGGAACGGGGTTGGGGGCTTGCCCCACTCTGCCTGCCCAGCGCTCCCCAGCCCCCGACTCACAATTCCCTTGATGAGCACCGTCTTCTAGCACGCAGAGCCACACTGCGCTGTTTCTGGGATCGGAACCCCGCTCTTATGTGGCAGCCTCCCCACCCCCCCATGCAGCAGTGCACCCAATCCCCTCCTGGTCTTCTATGGCCCCACCTTTGAGAGCCTCGGAACTGCCCAGCGGCCGCACCTGTCCCAGCTAGGGTGCCTCCACCCGTGACAGTGCCTGGTACGGCCACCTTGGTGTCACTGCTGGCATGGCCCCTAAGAGTCCCCTGTACCACCCCTGTAGAGGCCCTCCCCCCCCCTCCCCACACCCCTGAGTCCTCCCTCCCCCCACTTCAGTAACATCCCTTATAGAGCTCCCCCCATGCTACATCCCATAGAGTCCTCCTTCCCCACCGGGAATTCATGGCCCGGCATATAATTTCCATACCCAGATGTGGCCCTCAGGCCAAAAAGTTTGCCCACCCCTGCTTTAGTCAGCGATAAATTCCATGGAACTAGCATCCATGAAGTTATAGGGGAGGGACTGAGGAATCTGTGTTCCTAAACAAGATAAAGAGAGACAGCAACACCCTGACAAGCAGACAAACGTATACAGTACACTTTGCTAAAACATGTTTATATGCTGTTCCTCAAAGCACTGATACTATGATGGTGCTATATTCAAATGTGCAGTATGAAGGAGGAACAAGTGTGTGTGTGTGTGTGTGTGTGTGTGTGTGTGTGTGTGTGTGTGTGAGAGAGAGAGAGAGAGAGAGAAGTTTGTTGAAAGATCTGAGAGAGGGTATATTCCAGGGGTGGCCAACCGGAGCCTGAGAAGGAGCCAGAATTTACCAATGTACATTGCCAAAGAGCCATAGTAATATGTCAGCAGCCCCCCATCAGCTCCCCCCCTCCTGCCCCCAGTGCCTCCCGCCCGCCACAATCAGCTGTTTCACAGTGTGCAGGAGGCTCCTGGGGGGCGGGGGGGAGAGGGAGAAGGAGCGAGGGCATGGCAGGCTCTGGGGAAGGGGCCGGAGTGGAGTCAGGACCTGGGGCAGAGCCAGGGGTTGAGCAGTGATCACCATTGGCACATTGGAAAGTCAGCGCCAGAGTTGGCACCTATACAAGGAGCCGCATATTAACTTCTGAAGAGCCGCATGCGGCTCCGGAGCCACAGGTTGGCCACCCCTGGTATATTCCAGGTATTTTCCTAAATAAATTCTCAAGGGATTTGGTGCACGAGCAGTCTGCTCTTCAGAAATGTCTTTTATGAAAGTCAGGGATAAAAGTGATTCAACAGTACCCTGAAAGGGAAAACTTTTAAGGTTGGGCAATCATCCCAAACTTCTTTCAGTTTGGTGATAGAGTTTTGAAGGTATTCCTAAGCTCCCATTCCAGCAATGCCCTGTCCTCCTGAACTGGGGCATGACCCAACTCCCACTGGTGTCAAGTAGCTGAATGTCAGCAGTTGCTCATAAAAAAAACCCTCCACATTTATTAAGTATATAAGTGTATAAAATTGATCTGTGCCCTAGGTCAAATATATTTAGAAATCATCCTTTATATTTCAAGTTTTTCTGCAAAAATCTAAAGCCATGTACATGTCACATTGCTCCAGTATGTATGTCTTGACAAAGAATTCTCAGGTTTCATTTTTCTTTATCTCAGACATCATCATCCATTTTTCAGAAAATTAGTGTTTTGCCCCAGGTTACTTGTCAACTGCTTCACTGTCATCTCTTTGAATTTCTTAGAAATTACTTAACCTGATTTTTACCCTTATGTTGGCACTTTCTAAAACAACAGTAAAATAAATACTTAAAAGGATGTAAATATGGCCCAAGCCTATCAAAGTCTGAAAAGTTCAATGAACTACAAATTGATGGTCAGTTTTTAAAATTGCACAACATTGTCAAAGTGCTACCAGCAAACTACTAGTTAACACTTATTGTGTAGACTATTTAATGTACCATTTTTACCACACAGCACAAACTAATTTAGTTTAGATATTGTACACATTTCATCAGACCCCTGACCAAAGAACTGACTTATGGGCACCACACTCTACTAACTACCTATTTAACCTGTATACTTTGTCTAATGATAATGGCTTGACAGGTACAGTCCATTAAGAGATTTGCCCTGTTCCAAAAACAGTTTTAACGTTACTATAATTTCAGTAGCTTAATCCAGCTTCAGTTTCTATGCACTTGACTTTTCCAGCCAATACATCCTGAAAGAAGGGAGGATAGAAAAGCAAGTACTGATCAATATCCATTGCTCTCATTTCATTTCATTGTCACACACTATCTTTTGGAACACTACAGGTTGTGGAATAATTGCCTTGTGCTGTTTTCCTGCAAGGCATCAGGGTAAAAACAGCAAAGTTTAAGTGTACCTGTGGTAAACTTATCCAACTCTCTGCCATATCCTGACTCCTGCCCTTTCTCTACTTTGTTCTCCCTCATTCCCTTCCCCACTGTTCTACTCCTGTTTAAAATGATAAGACAATCTGGGGTTTGTCTACAAAGGCCAAAGTTCAAATGTGGATACCTAAACTTAGTCTCCAAAAATCTATATTTAGGCTCTTAAATAAATGTCTTGATTTTTTCATCCACCCTAGCATGCTGAGCACTAACTCCCCAGTGTGGACACTGCGCGGGCAAACTAAAACGTACCTAGTTTGCGTTAATTTAGTCCTTTCAAACAGGACTAAGTTAAAGGCCTAAAGTTAGGTTCCTAAATCTGTATTTATGCTGTTAAATAAGCACTGAATTGGATTTAGGCTCCTAAATGTCTCAATCACTTTTGAAACTGAGACAGTCTCCTAAATCAGTTAGGCATTGCAATGCTGAGCACAGCAACACCAAAATACCTTTGAAAATCTGGGTCTAAATGACTTGCAGTCACCAGGTATCTGTGACAAAGCCATTAATTGAATCCAAATCTCCCAAGTCCCAATTCTGCGCCTCAACCACAAGATCATCTTTCTTCTGCTAACCACAATAGCATTCTGCAATCATACTATCCACAAGACAAAAGAAATGACATGTGAACAGCATAGAGCAAATAATACTGGCTAGGTTAGCAAAAGACGGTTACTCACCGTTGTAACTGTTGTTCTTCGAGATGTGTTGCTCATATCCATTCCAGTTAGGTGTGCGCGCGCCGCGTGCACGATCGTCGGAAGATTTTTACCCTAGCAACCCCCGGTGGGTCGGCTGTGGGGCCCCCTGGAGTGGCGCCTTCATGGCGCTGGATATATACCCCAGCCGACCCAGCGCCCCCTCAGTTCCTTCTTGCCGGCTACTCCGACAGTGGGGAAGCGGGGCGGGTTTGGAATGGATATGAGCAACACATCTCGAAGAACAACAGTTACAACGGTGAGTAACCGTCTTTTCTTCTTCGAGTGCTTGCTCATATCCATTCCAGTTAGGTGACTCCCAAGCCCCACCTAGGTGGCGGGGTCGGAGTGAGACATTGCCGTGTGCAGAACCGCTGACCCGAAAGCAGCATCGTCTCTGGATTGTTGCACCAGCGCATAGTGAGTAGCGAATGTGTGGACCGATGACCACACTGCGGCTCTACAGATGTCGTGGATCGGGACTTGAGCCAGGAAGGCAGTCGAGGAGGCCTGGGCCCTCGTGGAATGAGCGGTGATGCGTGGCGTCGGTACACCGGCCAGGTCGTAGCAAGCACGAATACAGGACGTGATCCAAGAGGACAGGCACTGTGAGGAGACCGGTGAGCCTTTCATCCGGTCGGCCACCGCAACGAAGAGTTGCGTCGTCTTCCTAAATGGCTTTGTACGATCAATATAGAAAGCCAGGGCCCTGTGAACGTCCAAAGAATGTAAACGCTGGTCTTGACGAGTAGCGTGTGGTTTCGGATGGAAGACCGGGAGAAATATATCCTGGTTGACGTGGAAAGGTGAAACCACTTTTGGAAGAAAGGCCGGGTGGGGGCGAAGCTGCACCTTGTCCTTGTGGAACACCGTGTATGGGGGCTCGGATGTCAGCGCCCTGAGTTCCGAGACGCGCCGTGCTGAGGTGATCGCTACGAGGAAGGCTGTCTTCCAGGACAAGTACAGGAGTGAGCAGGTCGCCAAAGGTTCAAACGGAGGCCCTGTGAGCCTGGAGAGGACGAGGTTGAGGTCCCACGTCGGGACCGGCTGCCGTTGCTGTGGGTACAGCCGGTCTAAGCCCTTGAGGAATCTAACGACCATCGGGTTAGAAAAGACCGAGGACGTGAGTTCTCCTGGGTGGAAAGCGGAAATAGCGGCGAGGTGAACCTTGATTGAGGATGTCGCCAAGCCTTGCTGTCTTAGGGACAGGAGGTATTCCAGTATCAAGGGGATAGGTGCCAGCGAGGGAGACGTAGCTCGTTGCTCACACCAACAGGAGAATCGCTTCCACTTGGCTAGATAAGTGGTCCGCGTAGAGGGTTTCCTACTTCCCAGCAGAACCTGCTGGACGGCCTGCGAGCACTGCCGCTCTGTCCGACTCAACCATGGAGCATCCACGCCGTGAGGTGGAGTGATTGTAGGTCGGGGTGACACAACCGGCCGTGGTCCTGGGAGATAAGGTCCCGACTCAAGGGGAGCGTGATCGGCGTTCGTACTGAAAGCTCCAGCAGTGTGGTGTACCAGTGCTGCCTCGGCCAAGCGGGAGCGACTAGAATCACCCGTGCATGATCCCTGTGGATCTTGAGCAGCACCCTGTGGACCAGCGGGAATGGAGGAAAGGCGTAGAACAGATGGTCTTTCCATGCTATAAGGAAGGCGTCTGACCGAGAGCCTGGGGCTCGCCCGTGTAGGGAGCAGAATGCCTGGCACTTCCTGTTGGCCCGAGATGCGAAGAGGTCGACCTGGGGAAATCCCCACCTCTGGAAGACGGAATAGATGACGTCCGGGTGAATTGACCACTCGTGCGTCTGGAAGGACCTGCTGAGACGGTCCGCCAGCGTATTCTGGACTCCAGGAAGGAAGGATGCCGTGAGATGTATCGAGTGGGCGATGCAGAAGTCCCACAGGCGAATGGCCTCTTGGCATAGGAGCGATGAGTGGGCTCCGCCTTGCTTGTTGATGTAAAACATTGCCGTGGTGTTGTCGGTGAGAACCAACACGCAACGGCCCTGTAGGAAGTTGAGGAATGCCTGGCAAGCTAGGCGCACCGCCATCAGCTCTCGGACGTTGATATGTAGGGCTAGTTGGGCCACGGACCACAGGCCCTGGGTATGGTGCTCCCCGAGGTGAGCGCCCCATCCTAGAGATGAAGCGTCCGTGACTAGGTGGAGGGAGGGCTGTGGGCGTGGAAGGGCACTCCTGCACAGACCGCCGTGCGATCCATCCACCAGGTGAGGGAGGCCAAGACTGAGGCCGGAACCGTGACCACCATGTTCAGGTCGTCTCGATGAGGACGGTAAATCGATGACACCCAAGCCTGCAGTGGGCGAAATCGTAGCCTGGCGTGCCTGGTTACGTAGGTGCACGAGGCCATGTGGCCCAAGAGAGCAAGGCATGTTTTTATGGTGGTGATTGGAAAAGCCGTGAGTCCTTGAATGGCGCTTGAGATGGTATGAAAGCAGCTGTCTGGCAGGATGGCTCGGGCACGTCTGGAGTCCAGAACTGCTCCAATGAACTCTATTCTCTGAGTTGGTGCTAGAGTGGACTTCTCTCTGTTGAGTAGAATGCCCAGCTCGTGGAAAGTATGTGTCACTATGTGGACATGAGCCTGAACTTGGTCCCTGGTGCGGCCGCGTACCAACCAGTCGTCCAAATACGGGAACAGCTGAATCCCTTGTCGACGAAGGAAGGCCGCGACGACTGCCAGGCACTTTGTGAACACTCTGGGAGCCGAGGACAAGCCGAAGGGAAGGACTGCAAATTGGTAGTGCACCCTGTTTACTACAAATCGCAGGAAGCTCCTGTGAGGCGGATAAATCGCTATGTGGAAATAAGCGTCCTTCATGTCGAGGGCGGCGAACCAGTCTCCAGGATCCAGTGAAGGGATGATGGTCCCCAATGATACCATGCGGAACTTCAACTTTACTATGAATTTGTTGAGTCCGCGCAAGTCTAAGATGGGCCGCAGACCCCCTTTTGACTTGGGTATCAGGAAGTAGCGGGAGTAAAACCCCCTGCCCCTTAGCTCCGAAGGAACCTCCTCTATGGCCCCCATAGCGAGGAGCCCAAAAACCTCCTGTGTAAGGAGTTGCTCGTGAGAAGGGTCCCTGAAGAGGGACGGGGAGGGGGAGTGGG